>NW_009219671.1:0-22260 GCF_000690835.1 Fulmarus glacialis
AGCGCCTGGGCACCCGCGCCCGGTGCACAGACATAGGCTGCAAACAGGAAAAAAGGATTTTCACCATCTGAACTCTACCAGTTGTCTATCATTGACACTCTCTCTGTCGTTATATATACACAAAAAACGTAGTCCTGCTAAAGGAGACAAAGTAATCAGGTTAGTTCATAACCGGGAGTCAGCAAACCAGCACTCGGTACCTCAGCGCAGTTAGGGCCTCATAGAAAAACAGCTTTTCAGAACGGCGCGTCCCTGAACTTGTGTCAGAAGTTGCATTCAGCCTCTGCCTGACACCGACTCCACAGTGCACCACGCACATCTCGCTCTGCGGAGCGGAGAACAAAACCTCTCACAGGACTTCTGAACCAAAAGTTGTTTCTCAGTAAGGATGTGATCCCACCTCAACCAGTTTTATAGCTCTACAGTGTAGATATCTACACCTTAGCTGAACACATTTGTCACCCTTCACAGTCAATGAGAGAAACAGGCACTCTTCAAGGCACAGTTCATCTTAGTCTTGAATAGACCCATTGGTTGGCATTACCATGAAAAACATTCTCTATTTACCTATAGCTGATTTGGATTTAGCAAAAAAAAAAAAAAAATCAAGTACTGAAATATAAACCAGAAAATTAGTGGAATCCAAGAAGCACGGAATCTTTGTACTACTCTCCTATTGGAACAGTGTAGTGCCTGAATAAAACTGAGTAACTAGCTTACTGAAAGTCTCATTTTGTTCAGCTGTTCACAAGTTACAAGGAGCACGTTGAATCCACTAGAAACGTTCAGCTAAAACAGAGGGATCAACACAGTCACCACTGTGTAGATATTTACACAGTAAAACCCATGGCCTCCATCATATGCAACCCAGAAGTTCCTAAGATTCCACAGGCTGCATCTTTCCTCAGTTCCATCTGTCTTTAAATTAAGGAAGAGAAAACAAATCAAATCAAAAGAAAAAAAATGCACTAAAAACATATTAAAGATTCAATTTAAAACTGAGAAAGGAGCAGCGTGTCCATAGCTCAGTAACTCTGAAAGGCACTGTGAGAAAGAGATGCTTTGACACACATACCGATGCTCCTCAGCTCGCTCAAAGTGATAGTAAATTTCTGTTGGTCTAATCCAGCAGCAAATGGCAGTTCCCTTTACAAGACAGAGCTGTCTTAGACACTGCATTGAGGAGTGGAGTCAACACTCTGCTTTCTTCCTATTCACGCCTCACCTGACTTAGGAGGACTAGGCACACTGCATAACATTTATCCCAGCTAGTTTTAGGTACCTAACCAAGCACTGCTCCCATCAGCTCCTCACACAGTCAGTGGAGATCTGAATCACCTATGGCAGCTCTGGTCGTAATTTAGCTGCTTAGGTTAGGTGTCTAAATTTAAGTGAAATTAATGCAGGCCTGATTACCTGCATTAAAATGGTCTCCCAAGGCCAAATTTCAGGCATAAAGGTATGGGAGGGAAGTTATTTGTTCCCATGGGCAAAGTTTTTGTCCAAGACATTCAGATGTGTTACGAAACAAATGTGCGTGCATGTGTATAAATATGGAGCTTGCCTTAGCTGAAAGCTGAAAAATAACTGGTTTAATAGGTAAATTAAGGACAGATTCTTATCGTATTTTGTTATGTGTTTTATAATTCAAAACACAGAATAACTCATCTGGCTTTAGTTAACACAGTCCCCAAAGTACTTGGCTTTCATAAATTTTCAGCACAAATGTGGGCAATGTTTAGTTAGTCAACATAATAGTGGTTTTTTTCTTGATATACAGTAAGTGGAAATATCAGCATAGTGATAAGCACAGACTTGTCTTGGCTAGTATTTTTGCTCCCTATTTCTGAATACTCTGTCAGGCAGTCTGTCTAAAGCTTTCTGATTTTCTGAAATAGACAGTATTATGGAGCTGTGGTAGTCATTCCATGGCTAAGGTTGTAAGTACCTTCCATTATAAGCTCAATTAGGCCCTTCCATCTAATTTTAACATCAGACTGTTCCATTAGAAATTTCTCTTGTGTGATGTTCTGAAAGAAGATGATTTTTTTTTTCCACCTAGAAAGTTTGAGGGTAATTGGACAAGGCATTTGTGAGATTTGAGAGGCTGTAAAATCAGTGGTAATTTGCATTTGTTACATTATCCTAATGTATTTCAGAACAGCATATCCCCAAAACAGCATGTTGTAGAAGCGGCAAATGTGGTTTATTCTCCTGTCTTCACTGAGGAGTGAGGAGTTTATGAGCTTTACAGGACTAGACAGAACTACCAGGGCTAGGGAAGAAGCAGAGCTTAAAAGGTTCTCAGGAGCTGGGCTGCTGTCAGAGCTTTTGTTTAGCAGGTACTCAGCAAAAGCAGGCCTTTGGAGCATCTTCCTGCCTGAGAATACTTTAAAAAATAGAATTAGGAATAAATAGAAATATTAGATTAAGTTTTCTTGTAGTAAAAATAACCAAATTCCCATAAAAATCATTGACACTAATTTTCAGATATGTCTCTCCATTAGTTTAGAAAAAAACTTTATTAGAACATTCTGCAAGAAAGAAGAAATTTGAAACCCAGGAAACTGTAGTATTCTAAAGGAAGATTAATAAAACCTAAAAATCAGAAACTTTAACATTCTTATGTAAAGTACCAACACCTCACTCATTTCTTTCTCCTACTCTTGATCACCATCATGTAGCTTTCAGGTATAGTTCAAATACGATGTATTGACTTAGACTTTTAGGTCATCTACTAAGTAATAAAACACAACTGCAAAAACATAATGTTAAAATATAGGTACCATAAAGTACTGAAAAAATATTACAGATTTAAGCAAAAAGAAATCATGCTTTTATGCTGTTCTATCCCCCTTTCCCTAGCTTATGAAGTATTCTCTATAAAGTTCCTAGAACACTTATATGTATAAATTACATAGGCTTATCTATTATCACAGGTAATTGATATACTTTCTAATCTAAATCTTATGCTTTTTTTACACTTTACTTTGAGGAGACTAAGAAACATAGATTTTTACACCAAGGAGAGCAAGCATAGACAGTTCTCTAAGTCCTTAACTTGTGAAAATATCACTATTCAGCAAAATAATTAACCACATTCCAAAAACCACATTTTTCAGTTTCATTGACTTTAAGTATATGCTTAAACTTAGCAATTGCCAAGCTTTTTCTGAATGAGAGCTTAAAAAATGAAGAGCAAGAAAAAGAGATCACTGGAAAAAAGTTGAAGATAAAGCTAAAAATATTTTCTTCTCTCTAGAATAATACATTTTCTTGGAAATACATGATGATCTAACTACAGTGACGCTGTACAATGAAAATTTATTCTTAAATGATTTAGCAATGGCCGTGTATGATGTATAAATTATACATGAAGATTAAGTAAGGCAGCATTAGAGTGTCAACTGCAACTTTTTTTTCTTTAACCAGAATTAAGTCAAAGATACTTTAATGAGGGTTCTAACGTTTGAAAAAGCCATGAACAATCTAATAGCTCTAATGCATGAATCCAGTTTTACACAGATAATTTTGCAGTTCTCCCCTGTATTTATAGTTGTGTTCTAACTAGAACTGGTATTTTATGCATCATATGGAAGGAGTCCTTAAAAGAATTTAAGATGTTATTTTTCTTGTGAAGATACAAATCTTGAGGTCTAGAGAGGCTCCTGTAATTGCAGATTTTTGGAAAGTCTGAGGTGCTTTGGGCAAATTTTACCAACGTACTCTTCCTCTTCGTGTGCAAATGATGCCATATCAATATTTGAATATAGTTATATGTGTCTTAATGGACTACTGGAGCAATCAGTACTAACAAGCTGATTTAGTCTACAAGTTTCTTGTACCATGAAAGAACTTTGTGCAGAGATTTGAAGTCCTGCTTACAATTACCCTTCTAATTCAATAAACCATTCAACTCTTGTAGCTTAGTTATTTAAACACCAAGTGAGTGATATGTAAGCTTCCTCTGTAATCAGCTGATGGCAATCATATTTTCAGTTAAGGGGATGCCCTGCATGCAAGTGTGAAAAATAGAAAAAAAATTGTTTCTGTGATCTTTAATGGTTTCCTAAATCAATATGGCATATTTTGTTCCATAGTATCACTCATCTTTCTTCAAACAATTCTAATTACTATCTCCTATCAAAAGACTAACAAAGAGAACATCTCAGATCAATTTTTAATGACAGATCCTTTTAATGATTGCTATCCACAACACACAGATTTTATTTGTTAAGCTGACACAGAAAATTAGCTTTACTTTTCCTTTAAAATTCTCTCCCGCAAACAGATCAACTGGCACTGAATATCAGGTAAGAGAATAGTAAAGATAGCCTCAGAATCTGGGATTCTTTAAAATAAAGTATATTTGATAGACATTAAAAGGATTATTAAATCCCTCTCCTTTTGCTATTTGGCATGAGCAGCCTAATACATTTCATTTTAGTCTACTTTTTTTTTTTTGTCTGTACATTAAATGAAATTGAAGAAATGCAGGGCAGACAACTCTTCATTCAGAGAACTAATAATCTCATGAAGGCATAAGCCCTGCCTCAAATGAGCTATCGTTTTTCACTTTTCTTACACATCTGGGAGGCATTAAGCAATTTTTCCTATGAAGGGGACTTCTTTGCCTATCCAAAGGAAGTACTTTCCTTGTATAGCGTCTAAATAACAAGCCACTTTAAGAAAAGTATAAGCTGAAGAACTTGTGTAATGGAAGTGCTACATGCAGGTTATATCTGGATAAAAGCTCATGGTGAAAATTCTACCTCTCAAATTTCTTCTGACTGCAGGAATCCTGGACATGGATAGAGATTCTGCTTTCTGTCTGAAGTACTGTAAGTATTGTATGGTTGAGAGTTTTGATCTTTTACTGTAAATATTCACTTCGTAACAGGATGCTAGAAAGTGCTATGTGGTCTGTGATATACAAGGTTGTATAAAGTAGATGTTCTGTAGACCCTGTACAAGACACTTACCTACAATTCACAGGATTTGAACTGGATTATTTCCAGGTCTTTTTCCATCCTATGACCCTACTACTTGATCTCCAGATGATAGCATGTAAGATCAGTTCTAAAGGTTGTACAGTTCATGTGTAATACCCAGAAAATAGCTTTGTCCAAGTTTTCAGTCCTATCATTGCATCTGTACCATGCTTCTGAAGAAAACTCTAAATTCAAAGGGTTGAAACTTTGATGAAGTGCTTGAACTAGAGCTGAATCTGAGGAGACAATCTGGCACTGATATTGAGAAATGTGAAATTCCATGTCTGAAGAAGGACAAGGAGATAGCTGGCTATCAGTGCTGATTAAGAAGCATTTTTACAATCAGACACAGAACCGTGCTGCTCTACATTTCATTGCTGAAATCTGAACATGGTCTTGGTTAAATAAAAAATAACATTCCCATTTATTCCAGGGATTGTTGGACTAATCTCCTGAGAGGACACTTATCATACTCTTTAAATACAGGGCAAACCTCCTCAGCAGCACACACTTCCACGTGTAGATGAGGCGCTTAGGGACAGGGTTTAGTGGGCATGGTGGTGTTGGGTTGACGGTTGGACTTGATGATGTTAGAGGTCTTTTCCAACCTTAATGATTCTATGATTCTATGATTATGTCTTACAGAAATTACATATGAAAGTTGTTTCCAGTTTGCCATCTCCTGATGCAGTTTAGTCTCAGAAATTATAATTGAGCCATATATAGCAGAGAATGGGTGAAAAGGAAGTGCCACAGAAAGAATACAAAGGCTACCTGATACATGATACCTTTCTCTGTGTCAAGGCATTTCTTGTGAAATACTGACTGGTACTTTAAGGAAATTAATGTGAATTATAGTCATGGGGAGCGGAGAGAAAGAAAGATGTTAAACTTGTCTTTCTTGCTTTAAAGGTTATTTCTAATATTTCATTTAATCTCCTTAACGAGATACCTGTTGTTACCTTAGACATACTTGCCTACTTCAACAGGTGACAGATTGAACCCCAAACTTCAAATATTAGAACATAATAGCTAGTTACAGATTTTTTTATAAGAATCACAAAGAAAAAACCCATCTACAAGTGTTCAGAGAATTCAAAATGTTCAGGAGTGACCCATTCCTGAGTTTTAAATGATAATTTTATACAGCTGATTTTCAAAATAAAAGCATATATGCTCCAACATAAAGTGTTACATGCATATTAAATAGCTTTACCAGTGAATATATGAGGATGTTGAGAAGTCGGTCTATTTACACTTTATGGGCTATATTTTATATGCAGTGCTAGTACATAGTGCTAGTACTAAGTGTCAGGTTGCAAACATCACTTTGAACCTGGGCCTTGCATGTCTTTTCTGCTGACTTTCAGCTCAGCATTGAGCTAAATCCCACAGGCGGTGTTATGAGAAATTCTTGCTTTTATCACAGAGCAGACAACACAAGTCATTAAACTTTGATGACTTAAATGGGATAATGTTCAACAAAGAGATGCATGCAACCCAGAATATTTTTCTTTTAAGTTTGAGTGTGAAAGATATCATTACTTGGTAACAGATTACCCTGTAAAGGCTTTGGTAACTTGTCTGAGAATTATCTGAAAAAGTCAGTTGACAATTATAACAGAAAGGTTTGCTGAGACTCTTCTCTCCAGGATGGGTGCACTCCATAATAAACCTTATAGTGCTTGTCCACCAGTTATCCATAGGAGGGAACCTGATGAAGAGCACAGGAGCTTTCTCTAGCCATCAACTTAACCTTCATCCACAACAACCCGTGATACAAGGGCATGCAGGTCTCTTTCCATTATGTACATGAGAATCCCTCCTGGGTTAGTCAGTTCACATATAGTCTTGTACGACTGGAGTGAGAGAGACTGAAAGTAGAAAGTCAACTGCAGAAATGCAAGGCTATTTCGTGGCCCGGAGGAAATACTGTATAAAGAAGAAACACAAAGAAGGGTTTTGGGCTCTTTTACAAGCTTTTTCCCAAAACCTAAGAATGCTCATCACTCATGATAAAAATGAGACAGAGAAGCACGTGCAGATATTTATTGTTTTACATCATCTGGTCTTCCATTAGCACAGCATGACACGTTTATATGTGTCTCTGAAGATTGACTGTAAACCCAGAATGTACCGTTTTTGTGGGAAAAGGTGTTTAAATAACAGTAGAGGCTGAGCAGGAGCAATGACACCAACCAAAGTTTCATCCTGCTTATGAGAAGCAGTAACAGACAGAGAGAGAGAGACCTGTGCCCTGAAAGGATGCCAGAGGTTGTATCTACACTGCTAAATGCATCCACCCTAGGGAGTGCTCTCTGCCTACAGACCAAGAGGCAGAGAATAATGCTCCACACTGCTGAGCACTGGTTCACTAAAGCAGATTGGCTATATCTACAATACATAGAAATCAGTGCTGGATCTTTTCTGAGACTTATGTAGGCAAGGTGTAATGATCTTTTTTTTTTTTTTTTTCTTTCTCCCCAGGACAAAGTGAATAATGTGAGGGCTCTGCTTCAGCTCACCAAAGTGATCTTTTTACAGCATGAAAGTAAGGCCATGTATTGCATGCCCAGGGGCGTGTAGTTAGGGCATGCATGAGGTCGGGGTAATGTATGAGGAGGAAACAAACTTGCTTCACTCTTGTCTACCACACCTTTTAAAAAAATTTTCTGGATATGTTTGGAGGTTAGCTGCTTGATGCATTGTGAGCTTCAGCATGAATTACCATTCATGCAATCTGGAGCGGCAGGGGACCTGCACACCAGAGGGAATTCGGAACTGAAACTGATTAACGCCAGAGAGGTACTCACAGCGGGCAGTGAGGAAACACATTCAAGCTAAGAGAAGTTTAGGAGTACGTATTTCCCTGTGTATCTGGGGAAAATGTACCTGGGATAGGCAATAGCTAATTATCCTTTCAACATGTATCCTTTTCTCTTGAATTTAGTCTTGCCTAATACTAAGTGATTTCTTTTCTGTGATGATATGAGACAGAGTTTAATCCCTCCAGAGCAGGCACCAAGCTTTACAGGGAATAGGAATTCAAGGAAATAGTGATTATTATCACTTATAATGTTTTATACTACTGTACACAAGCTTTCTGGATTTTTTTTTTCTTTTTTTTTTTACCTTGTAAAGTTTCATGACATAGTAACTATATCTTCTCTTCCTGCCTTGCCACCATATGTTCAAACCTTCTCTCTCCATCCATTCATTAAGCATTTAGGTAGAAGATGACCTTCATAATTAAAAAACCTTTTGCTCTTTTTTTTCATGAAGTACAGGCTCAACATATTAGTGTTAAATAGAGATAGCCTTTTCTTACTGACAGTGCCCTGAGAAATACAAAATTCCTGTTTGTCAGTAGACATCCCTGCTACTTCAATGCTTATCATTAAAATGAGATGATAATAATAACAAAAAACCTTCTTTTTTAAGGATGACACACTGCTCTGGCACTGTAGCTTCTGTTGGCACCATATGATCAGATCAAAATAAGAGTGACTTGAGGGAGTGTGGAAGAGCAAATGATTCACAGTGAATAATTTAATAACATTTAGCCTCTTTTCTGTGTGTCAAGTGCCCACAAGTAGCTTAATACTTTCTCAACTATATTCATTACCTGCGACTATTCACCACATATTTTCTCTCAATAAGATGGATTTTAAATTGTTCATTTGAACAGTTTATTCAAATGCAATATTATTTTTCTTGACATACAAATTTTGTTCAATGAATGGATAAATGCAAATGAAGTCAAATATCTGGTGGAAATATCTTAGATTAAAAATTCACAATTTACTCTCTCAAATATTTGCTATGTGAGCAGTAAACATATTTCTGGTAGCAAGTTTTCACTAGAATGCCTGCAAAAATTGTGAGTACAGCTGGAAGACATTTAATAGCTATATTCTGTTTGTTAAGGTAGTCTTCTAGAATAGGAAACCAAATCAACAAAAAAGATTAACTCAATTGTCCCCCCACCCACAAAAAAAACAAACAAACACCAAAGCAAAATCATGCCAATATTAAAATAAACAGGTCTGATATAAATTTCTCTCTTAAACCAGTTTCTTTCGGTTTTGGGATAAGTTCTGATGTGCCTTTATTTTCCCTCTCTTTCTCTGAAGCACTCAGATGTACACTGAGCAACCTTATCTGTGAAATACTATCTATAGCAGCGTAGAGGTCAGCCTCACCCCTTGCCCAGGAGTCCTTGGAACAATAGTTTTAGAAGTGTAATCTGGCCTTTTTTTACTAGCAAATGTGACAGCCCTTTAGCAGAACTCTCATAAGCTCTCCCCCCTCTCATTTCAAAGTGCTTTACTACATGTTGCGTATTCATTCTCTAAAAGCTTGTTCAGCAGATAAAGCCGTTTACCTGTTCTTGCAATATTTCATTATAGTAATGAGGATTTCCATAGAAGACTATTGAGATGTTACAGTGTTTACTAGTACCTACTGCTTTTCCATCCTATTACTCTTTTGCAGCATGCTGAACCCATTGATCATTCATTTGTATTGCTCATGGACTCATTCAAGCATATACAGGGTTGAATTCCTCCAGCTGTTACTACTGTGCTTGACCATAAAGGAGAAACAGCTCATGCATGATGCCCCTTTTTGTAACTCTGATACTTGTGGCATTATTTTTCTTTAATATCATCTGTAAAGAGGACCCGAAGTTTATTTTACCCAAAATGCCGAATTTACTTTAAAGCTTGATATGGATTTCTGCAATTGATGGACACAAGGTTAGTAAAAGGGCGAGGGGTTGAGACAGGTCATTCATTGAAAGCCATTGTACAGACGGAAGGCAGCTACTGCTGCTACCACCTGATACGCTGACAAAGGTTCTAACTGTTGCTCAGTTTCCTTTTTGTAGCTATATTCACAACCTTTAAGTTGCTGAGACTTGGTTCCCCTTTTCTTTCATGCCTTTTATTTTACCCTTATCACTTCAGTATTTTTTCTTTAGAGAATTTGCAGGCAGATTATCACTGCAGCAGAATTCTCATCATCTTTTTGTTCTTATCATACCCGTACTTTCCAAAATTGGAAATACCTATTTTTAGACCAGCAGAACAGGTCTGGTGGTGATAACCAGGATCAGCCAAGAGTCCAGATTCCCAGACAAGTCTCTAGGGATGGGGAACATCCCAGGTCAAGCTGGGAAGACATCAGCAAGCCAGGGTCAGGATCAGGTCTGGAAACAGCAAGCAGGGTCAGACATAGCCCAGCAATTTCTGGCCAGACCTACAGTGATGAGGTAGAACTGAGATCAAGCCAGAAAGTCAAGTCTGCAGTCTGCAGACTTGTTTCACTAAACCTTTTGTTCATTTGAGATTTACTCCAATTACAATCATCAGCACCTATACTAATCAAGTGGGAAATCCAAACAAATAGTTTGACCCGATAGACCATCTCTTTTTTTCTTGTTATATATCTAGCCATACCCTGTGGTAGCTCCAATGAGAAAGAAAAGTTTTTCTCTGGAACACATCTTTTTCATAACATATTCTTATTCACAAGGCAAACACTGCAGGTTTCCCTGCTAGCAGCATGGTATTGCAATTTTTTGGGGTCTGTGTTTTGCCTGATTCATAGTCATATTCTGTACACTTTTCCCTAACTATCTTCAGTATTATCCTGTTGAATACCTATTCTGAAGCAAGGTCCCATCTTCCACTATTTCTGTAGTGAGGGCATATTACTCTGCTTCTCATGCTGTCCCCAAAGTCATTCTCTATTGCTGTTACTGTGTTTTATAAACAACAGATGCTCCGTGCCCCTTGTCCATCTTAAACAATTGCTGTCAAGATGTAGCATCAGAATAAGCCACCTTGGCAACAAACAAACATAAAATCCCCTATTCCAAAGTCTGGACTATAGGTCATGGTTTTCAGTGCTAACTGCTCTGGCTGGAGATGTGAACATGATTCCAGCTCTTCTGCCTTTTCTCTGGGTTTAAAGAAACAGACTTCCCAGAACACCTGTAATTCTGGCAAAATAATTCATTTAATGAATTATGCTCCAACTAAACACAATCATACATGTAGTCAGTGGGTAAGATTCATACCCATACCAATACAAATGCAAAAGAACAGTAGAAAGCAAAGTATACTCTTTTACTATTGAGCTAAATTTCCTCCTTTCATTCATCCCAGAATTGTTTTGGCTGTGAACTGAAAAAAAGAAAAAATCCTCCAGCGTAAGAATAGCTGTTTTCCATCTTTCACCAGAGAAATTCAAGAGGCGGTATTTGGTAATTATAGGTCAAGCTTTAAAAAGGCATGTGAAGATACATCAAATTCTCTTACATCCAGTCTTACTGACTTGTCCTGAGGTTCTGCTGGTACTGTGGAAATCAGTACCGTTTTAATTATTAATTTTTCCCAGGTTTTATGTTCAATGCTTTCTTTTCTCAGTCGAAATTTTAAAATATAATTGTATAATTTTCTCTTAAAAACTATGTTCCAGTTATGTGCTTTTCAGCACATAGTTTACAAACACTTGCAAATTCAGGAAAGCTAGCCAAGGGAAGAAAGCTGTATTGTCAGAGAGTTTAATTCTGGACTTTGCATTCTCATTGTGAAAGTGTGCAAGGTGCTGAAAATCATAAAAAATGACTGTCACCTTATTCCTTCAGTTATATCTATTACAGCTGAATCAAAAATTAGTTCAGAGTCCCATGGCCTGTGTTAAGTCTGGCAAGATGATTAAGATGACCTTTTCTGGCCTTGGAAGGTATGAACCTATGAAATGACTTATATGTGATATGTTGGAAAGTTATGCCAGTTTAAGCCTTGTGCCAACAGAGTTTATTTTAGATATGAACATTTTTTTGTACGGATACACAATTGTGAATTTCCTTTAAAGTGGACAGGAGAAAGCTGATTTGCATGAGTTTGCATGCCAAGGACCCTGAAGACAATACAGGTCAAATAGGCTCCCAACTTACTTTTAACTTACACCTTCTTCTTGCCTCTTGCATAATGATTGCACCAACTTACATCAGCAGAATGAAAGCAAGTAACAAAGATTTCAAGTGAGTTTAATAGGAAGGGCTTTAATTTAGATGACCTTACGAATAATTTTTGGAATTTCCCCATAGAAATTAATGATGTGGAACGTCCATTAATTCACCTATTCCTATTCCATCCCCTACAGTACGATAAGTCTATCCTGGCCTTATGTGGGTCTATCTTAGATGAGAAAGTAATGAGAATCTGTCTTAGAAAGCACCTACTTGGCCAATGATTTGGGAAAAATTTCTGACCACGTAGGAGGGGAAATATATAACACATTATTTTAGATGTATGACTCAAAAGTAATTTGCTATTCAGGAATAAAATATACATAGCAATAGTAACCTTTCTAATGTGTCGAATTTTGCTATACCATTCATAACAGAGATTGCACACAAAATTCAGCCATTCAGCCATTTCCACCTATTTCTAATTTTCTAACAACCAGGTGCCACAGTGATTTCACTTATAGAATATTACTAGGATCTTTTTACTTTTATAGTATTTTAGAACATGTTATTTTATAAAGCAAGAAGTGGCCACTATGATCATCTATCCTCTGAAATGTGGACACTAGGAAGAGACTGCACTGTACTAGCTACTACACCATTGCTCAATGTAGAGTGCAGTCCCAACACCAAATCAGTATTGTCCTGCTTGTATATGCAATATTCACATCAGTTCTTTCAGTTCAAGTGTCTTAATGGGAATTTACATACAGCTGATGAACCCTCTGATAACTGAATTTATTTTTCCCCAGTCACGTATCCCTGGAATATAATTTCTTATCTTCTAATTTATTCAGTGTGTGACCACACGTTTGGACATACTAAAACACAAGTTTGTTTGCTTGTTTCTAGTTTAGAAGCATCCATATAACTTCCTAGCAACATATCATTCTTTCTATTATTTAATATTTTCCAGTCTTTATCAGTCATGTTTTATTCCATAATGTAATAGTAATGTGAAATAGATGGATGCAAAAATCCAAGACCATACCTACACATAAGGCAGCCAAGGGCAGACCTCTGTTCCCCAAGCCAAGTTTTATGGACTGACTAATGCCAAGATTGTTTAAATCTAGCCCCTTGTACAGCAGATTGGCTACATTCATAGTTTGTGGTATCCCTCTGACTCCAAGGCATAACCACCACTACTACTTAGAGAAAAAAATCAGGTCAAGTATCTGAAGTAATGTGAGGACTGTTTTGCAGCCAGTGAGTATGGTGATTTTATACCATGAAACATTTTGTAGTATGTGCTGAATGCCCTGAGTGTAACCTGAGGACAACCACAAGTATTTGAGAGTGTAAATCCAGCTGATGCTCTTGGAGGAATGAGGACAGCGCCAGGACCAGATTCAGTCCCATTCATATAGCCTTTTTTATAATGGACCCCTGAAGAGAGCCATCTCTCTCACCATCCCCAGACACTGTCTTGGAGAAAACTATTTCAAGTGGTCTAAAACAGAATCAGTGGTTGATGAGTACTAGTTACACTGTGTCTTGATGATGGTGATTCATTACTTAAAATCACTTTCTAAGTCCTAGCAGATTTTTGTTACATTTAATGTGTATCATATTATATGTTGTAGTTTAACCGCAGCTAAGCCCCACACAGCCACTTGCTCTCTCCCACCCAGTGGGATGGAGAAGAGAATTGGGAGGGGAAAAGCAAGAAAACTCATGGGTCGAGATAAAAATGGTTTAATAAGTGAAGCAAAGCTGCACGCACAAGCAAAGCAGAACAAGGAATTCATTCACTACTTCCCATCGGCAGGCAGGTGTGTTCAGCCATGTCCAGGAAAGCAGGGCTCCATCATGTGTAATGGTTACTTGGGAAAACAAATGCCATAACTCCGAATGTCCCCCCCTTCCTCCTTCTTCCCCCAGCTTTATATGCTGAGCATGACGTCATATGGTATGGAATATCCCTTTGGTGAGTTGGGGTCAGCTGTCTTGGCTGTGCCCCCTCCCAGTTTCTTGTGCACCCCCAGCCTACTCACTGGTAGGGTGGTGTGAGAAACAGAAAAGGCCTTGACTCTGTGTAAGCACTGCTCAGCAGTAACTGAAACATCCCTGTGTTGTCAACACTGTTTTGGTCACAGATCCAAAACACAGTACCATACAGGCTGCCAGGAAGAAAATTAACTCCATCACAGCCAAAACCAATACAACTACCCTTTCTAATCTCTTAGCTAAAAGACCCCAAGTGCTAACATTCACAAAAACCCTAAACACATTATGTAACACTCTTACCTTTATCAACTGAACATCCAGAGTCACCAAATGCAGGTAACAGGCTAGCTTGGCAGACTTTATTAACTCTGAATCTATGTTGATTGGTGTTAATGCTATCACTCTGTTTAAGTTGGGTGGTGGTTTTGTTTTGTTTTGTTTAACATTTGCGTCCCGTATTAGCATTTCAGCAATTATTTTTCTCAGGATAAATGTCAGGCTAGCAGACATATAGTTTTGTAGGTCATTATGGTTTTTAAACATTGGCACTGTGTCTGCTACTGCTTTTTGAAGTATTACCATGAATAATTAAAACTAAGCTACAACTGTCAAATATAAAATCACAGTTTATTTATGATGTCTTATTTTTGCCAACGTTTTATTTTGTGTCTTTGTTTACTTCTGGCAAAATTCTACCTTATTTATTCATTTATCACTTAGCAGAATTCTTGTTTACTTGTGTGTCTGTGTGTAGAGAAAAATTATAAATAATGTGGTGATGCTCCTATTCATGATTTCATTGATGTCTTCATTGATTTCATATGCTCAGGTTAAACCACTCACCAGATTTGCGCACAAATTTCCCTTAGTTTCGGCTGTCAGTGACAATAAGTGATTTCTCTGCCTTCCCCTGAAACAAGAGGTGTGGTCCAATTCACGAAATAAACTGGGCATTTACTTAACAAATTCCTGAAAGTTGCAGAGACTTGAGACACAGATGTTTTTGATCTTTTCTTCTTTTCTTCAATTGCACGTAGCAGCTTTTGTTTTTATATGCTTAAGATCTTACACCAGCTCAAAAGTTTTATTGAGCATGTGTCTCATGGTACATAGAGCAGATTGTCAGTGTACTCTTCTGGACTGAAGAAACATTGCACAGTTGTTTGAGAAGGGCATTGGCCTAGTCAACAGCCACACCCAGCTTGGTAGTCTCCTCTGTCCTTCCAAGCATACTAGTAATTATTGGGCACTGTACTTAATATATTGTGAAAAAGAAGCAAAATCTACATTAGTTACAGTATATCATCCAAGAAAAATACTTCTATTGCTGTGTAAATATCCTGGTACCTTCTTTTCAAAGAATATCTATTAAGATTAAGATTATAATTATATATATTTTTAATTGTAGCAAAATCAGCAACTGTATCCATATGTTACTTTTAATTCCAGCCTACAGCTACTGCTTATTAGCAAAGAGATTTAAAAAACATTGACAATGTCTTTCAGTGCTAAAAATTTTCTGGAAGCTTTTAAAACTGTCAGGTTCTTTGCAGCAAATGAAGTGTACTGCTTAGAGAAAAGCAAACGAAGCTAAACATGTACTTGATGTTGATTCAGTCTACACAACAGATGGCAACATGGATGCAAATAAAGTGCTTGTCCTTTTATTATTATTAGTTAATATTTACATCACTGGAATGCCCAGAGGCCTCAGTCAGGAGCAGAGGCCCATTATGCTAGACACTACACAAATACGCACCGGAACATTTTGTTCCAGTATCATCTTTCTCCTGCTGCACACTAAACTCATTGATGACTCATTTGTATTGCCCAGAGAGTCATTCAAGCATACAGAGGGTTGATTTCCTCCAGCTGCTCTGAAAAGTTTATAACCTAAGCAGCAAAGGAAGGAAAGGAAGAAAGCAAGCTTCTGAAATGTAAAATTTCACTTTGAAGGTTTTGCCTTGCATTTGTTATAGCTTAGATGTGTTGGAATACCCCTTCACTTTCTTGTTTTCTGGATTCCCTTCTTAGTTTCCCACTGCTCCACCATTCCACTTGTTTTCTTAATCCTGTCTCCTTCCCTTTGCTGCATTTTTCCTTGCTTTTTCTCCACCACTTTCATGGCCTATGCTTTTACCAGAACATCACCCCACATCCTCCAAGCCTGGTAAGACACTAGGAGCTATATAGGAGTTACAAAGCATAAGGTATTCATTGGCCAACAAAGACATCTGTAATTATTAACTAAACTAGTGCGTTCAATTTTCAAATTCAAAATGTTCTACTGTTTCCATCCAGAGTGTGATGTATTTTAATTATGACCAATAATGTGTTGTTGCTGTATTGTATATAATTAGTTCTACAATATAACTGATTATTGTATAGAATCAGTTCTCTACAGAAAAGACTCTTTGGCACTAAGTTTTTGTCTGAGGACCATTTCTACCACGTAGAGCAAGCCCCCAAAATTCATCCTTGCCCTCAGCAGGTGCATCATTCTGTCTCTCACAATTAAGCCCTAGTAGAGTTTGAAACTAGATTTCAATCAGCTGCTCTCTGATGCTGTGAATGGGTCTCAACTACATTGGTATACAAAGTTTTTTCTCTCCTCTTTTCCTGCTTTCTCACCTCCTGGAAGGAAAAATTGAAAGACTTTTTTTAGAAGTCTACTAGGTGTTTTGATGTTTAGGATTGAAACAGGAGCGCACTATTCAGCTCATTTCAAATATGGTAGAAATCCAACTACCTAAAAAGAAGAATAGTTTTTATGATTTTAAAATTCAAGAGATGGAAAAATCACGCTTTGTATGGAAATTTTGTTGCAGCATAAATTACAAAGTACTGTAGTATTAGCCTTACCAAAAAAAAATCTTAAATGTGAAAGAAAGCATTCCTTTGCAAAATAAAAGCATTTAAACATTCAGTTAGTATTAAAGAAATATTATCAATGTCATTATGATGTCTTAAAGAAAATTATGTAAATGCGGAAAGAACTTAAGAGAAGTATTGCTTAGACTTAGTACTAAAAATCTCTACTTCCCAAGGTAATGAAGTGTTCTTCATAAAATTTAAAGGAACAAAATGCTTTATATTTGCAGTCAGTCATCATTAGGGTTCAGAGCTAACAATACCCATACTGCTACCTTATACCTCTTCAAAAATGTCACAGATATAGTTATTTTCGCATACAGCCTCACACAGCATTTATTTGATGAAACGTTAAATAGCTTTATTGCTAGTAGTAACTTTCTTCAGTAACTCTTGGGGCTAAAAGAAATCATATCTGCACAGATTGCTGACCGGTACAGCTTACTCTAAACTTATACTCCAAGATTCACTAAAAGCAGTTAATAAGTATATTCACACTAAGTTTCTGTGAGAACTATTGGCTAACATCAAGGGAGCACTGAGGTCCACTAACAGTCATTACTGGGATGATCCTTTGACTCATATTTTTGTAGAGAAGAAAAAAAGATGTTAGTAATATCAAAAACAAGGATAATTGATTATGTACAATCTTCATGCAGCTACTTCTACGCAAGACTGGTAATACTGTCCCAGTTACTATTACTGTGCTGCACTATTACAGGAAAAAATGAGAAGCAGTGCAATATTCCCCCAAAGAAAACAAGAATGCTGCTCCATACAAATACTTCCCTTTTACTGATACTACATTTTGTCAGGGGCTGTTGCTTGTAAAGTAGTTCTGGTAGGATTATTTAGTTAACTGTAGTTAGTTACTGTAAAGCAAATATAGAAACACTAGGTCAAGCTCTCACCTGGAAAATTGAGGGAAAATTATATTAACTGCCTATGTTTGATAAGTAATAATTCCTGATTCCTTAGTAATAATTCTGGCTTTAAAAAGAACACGTAATAGCATGCAAATAGCATGCAAAAATTAACCTAGAAGTTAAGATAATGGGAGGGGAAGGTTGATTCATAATGGACTGGCAAATGATAGAAGACTGTTATTTGTGAAAGTTCCCACCTCAGGATGTTTTGACAACAGATACTGTCTCCTGATCATGAAGAGCTGTTGCTATTCAACCACTATCCATCAACTATCCTTCCTTGTATCTCCTACAGCCTATTGTCCAGTATTGATAATCCACATTTTGGACAAGACCACCTCTTGTCCTTCTGACACATGCGGTTCCAGAGGATCAAACAAAATGATTATTGCTCTCTATTTGGCAAGATTGCCTATAGAGAGTTTTCTGGCTTCATATGAAGCACTCCCAATCTGAATATTGCTTATAATACTGCCATCTTACTTAGGTCTAAAGCCATTACTATAATATCAAGTGGGAGACTGTAAATAGACACAAATGACCCATACACACTCCTAACTAATGAGATGAACATTTCTCATTCCTTCTGGAATAAAGCTTTGGATCAAATCCTGTCAAGTAGCTCTAGTGGTATCAGTTACATGACTAGATTCTATTGCCCAGCTCTTTGATTTATCTTTAAGTTTGATGCAAGAAATTATTCTGGAATTAATTTCCAAGCCTTGATTTTTGTAATTAAATGTGAATGTGGTGGCCCGACTCTGCACCAAAAATGCCTTAGAACATGTGCTGTGAACTGCACATGTTCTCCATAAGTCCCTAACACTAAAACATTTTGGTAGCACAATATGAGTGTTACAGTAATCGCAACTCTGCAGTCAGGAGCCTATTATCTATTTCAGAGCAGTAATCTGAACTCTGTTCAGCTGGCGTTTTTGGCAGTGGCACACGTCTAATCAGAAGTTCTTGCTCCCCAGCTCATGCCAACTATGGTAATGCCATAACCCCTCATTGACAGCCTTGATGACCTTCCTTTATAGGCAGTCCAATTGCACAAGGTAAAAAATGGAATGACAAGAACATTGTGTAAGGTCACAAATTCAGATACTAGCAGTAAATCATAGGCTTCAAATGCCAATAAAGCTAGAAATAATGAATGCCACTGATAGCAGCTCTCAAAATGAAAAAGTTGTTTTTGATGTTTTTTAAAACAACGAGGTATGGCTTTAGAAAGTCACATAAGCTTATTCTGGTGATGCAGGTAGTAGCAGCCTCTGCAGCAAGAAGGTCAGATTCTATTCTGGTTTATGCCAAGGACTCAAAACAGTATTCCAGGTTGACACTGAGGACAAGGAAGGAAGAATCTGACCCTTAAAAGCTTGTATTAAAGATAGGACAATGAGTTTCTTGTCAAAGACACTTGGTTTCAATTTGTGTGTAGGTTAGCCTATATTCTTATCATAGTTCAGGATGGTAGACATAAAAATATAACTCTTCTGAACTCCACTATGACTTACTTTAGCTTTATTACAAACCATGTGTAATTAATGTGTTCTTTTCAGTATGGAAAAAGAGGCCCAGATAGATTTTTGATGTACCTATTCTGTATTGGGCTTGATCTCTATCACTGCTCTGTTTTCTTATTGACACAATTCAACCCTATACTGATGAGTCACCCTTACTTTAGCCTAGATGAAAGAAGAAAGGTTCAAACAGTACGAAAAAGCAAATGTAAGGCAGACTTATGTTGCTAGTGTGGGTTAGAAGAATTTTCTTAACTATTTTGGCACTCTTTTTGCCAAAAAAAGTTTTAATATGTTTTGCTGCTGAAAAGAGGAAGACAGGCTATAGATTGTTTTCTGTTACAGTACTTTATAAGCCACATAATTTGCCATGTGTCACATTTGTCGAATAATGCTTACTAATGAAGTTAATCTTGAGCTATTGGCTAATTAATCTGAAAATTCCTTAGCACCCACAGATGATATAACCTTTTCGTAAATGTGAGCCATGCACTTAAACTAAGGAAATGTTTATGGCAGTGTAAACCATTAATTAGTTATCAGTCTAAGAAGATTCCAGGAATGAATGTTGAAACTCCTTGTATTTTAACAGATGACAAAGAGATTAAGTGAAATAATTAACCTTTGTATGACAAAAAAATGTCATAAAGGAGAACAAGTCTTTAGAATATCTGTTAAACACAGAGAAAGAGCATGCAAAAGCAAGCAAAAATCTAATCAGCAAAAAGAGATGCAGTTATTTCTATACTGAAATATATTTTATATTGGATGTCATTTAGGGTACTTGTAGCCTTCAGCCTATGATTCACATTGCTTGGGCAGCATGTGCCAGTGCCACAGCAAATCCATTCCTTAGATTGTAGTCTGAAATAAAACAAATTTAAAATTATGGTCATAGTTTTCTAACCCATATTAAATAATATGATGTAGTGACTCTGCATTGCCTTCCATTTTGGGGGCTGGCTTGTCCTTGGTTAAATAATGCCCCTGTAAAATTGCAAGGCAAAAATAAACTGTTTTCCTCTTAACTAAACAGAGATAGCCCTGTGATGTGAAATTACTGAAAAGATGTGATTTGGGGAAATTACAGTTCCTTGCTTAGTATGTACTGTGCATGCCCTACAGCCTTCCCTAACCAGTAGCTCCCAATTTCATTTAAATTGTAATGATTTTCTTTAAGGACAATTACGTTGCCTAAGAGCAATGCATGCATAATAATGCTGCTTTGGCATGGTTCAGTATAGAACGAGAGTAATAACTGTTTATTAATATGATAATTAACTGTTAATGCTTAGCAACCTAATTATATCTGTTAAATAACTTACATTTTTGAGCCAAATTCTAGCAAAAAGAATTCTATTAAAAATAATAAAAAGCTATGAATATCATAGTAAAGGCACAGTTACCATTTAAAGTGCTGGATTTTGGCTTCACTTACATAAAACAGATTCTGGATTTCTGCATACTGTGAACAAAAGTGGCTGTAAGGCCTTCCTTGTTCTAATAGGAAATGGCTCAATGTTAGAATTTGGTGCTTATTTCAGGAAATGCGTGAATGAACTATGAATACTATAAAATATGAAGATATTAATAAAACTATGTGTACTCTATAGGGTTATTAGAAAGAGTTTAGAAAGAGAAAAACTCTTTTAGCAATAGTTGCACAAGTTTCACCAGTGGTGGTCTGAGTAATTTGTGTTATTACTTTTCCTTTCTTTGGTCTAGCAACAAGAACTGCCTTGATATTGAACAAACACATGGACAAATACGGCCCTGGCAAAGTCTTGGTTAGGAGCAATAAAATTTCAATGCCATACCTCAAAAAGGTGGACTAGTTGGTGATAGTCTGAAAGAGAAAAATAAGAATCAAATGCCTAAATGGTATAATCTATTACAGAAATGCATTTGTTTAGCCTAAAGAAGAAAAAAACTGAGGAGGAACATGACAGTCTTCAAGTCAGAAGTTAAGTAGAATTAAGCAAGAATTGGATTGAGTAGAGTTAGTGAACTGAACATGAAGAATCATCTTTAACTGAAGAAAGAAATGTTGAGGTGAGGCATTAGAATGTATTTCTAATGATAAACATAGCAAACACATGCAATAGTTTTTCTGGAAAGACTGTAAAATCTCCATTATTGGAGGCCTTGAAGCTAGTTAAGCAGCTGTCAGGAATTACACAGGCTGAGCTGACTCTGAAGGAACAGGATGGCTCAGTCAACTCCTGGAGACTCTGTCAGCCCTGGACTCTTTGGTAGTCTTTTCTCCAGAGCAGCAAAATAGGATTGACTATTATTTCAAATATTCAAAATTTTAAGTGGTGGCCTATGACTGGATTGTTTGCATTAATTTGGCCAATTGTTCTCTGAAGTACTATCACTGCACTTAAGATTGTGCAGTGCCATTTGATTATTTCTCTTACTATTCACTGGACCTGCAACCCGTGCATCAAAAGCCGCATTTTCACCTCTGTGGCTGCTAACTTTTTATGGTGGTGTTCTCATTTCTTGACCATACAATGCTTAAAAACTTTGCGATTGCAATTTCCATTATCCCTGTTCTATAGACCTCAGAACAAAAGCTCAGGAAATAATTCACCTCAGGATATCTAGAAGCACAGATAAGAATGAATCTAGATATGCTGAACACAAAGACATATCATGGGATTCTGTTCTTTAGATAACACTTTCTAAAACATTTGTTTTAGATGGAACTGGAAATTTTCCACCTTTCTTTGTTTCCTACAGCATCTTCTTTTGTCCCGTAATTTTGAGGACTATTATTTTCACGTTTGGTCTCACACTAAGCCTCAGTCCAGAATTTTATATCATAATAAACAGTCTTTCTGAAACCCTGACAACCCTAATAAAACCCAATAAGAATCTTTCTGGTTTTCCTTCCCCCAGTGCTTTCCTCTGCTCATCACTGTTAAGTTACAGGCTGGATCGATGGGCTGAGGCCA
>NW_009219672.1:0-18115 GCF_000690835.1 Fulmarus glacialis
TTCTATGATTCTATGATTCTAAGTGCTGTATGGTTCTAATCAATGTGCGGTGTTTGGTCACCTTGGGACTGGAAACAAAAAAAATTAAAATAAATAGGCAGGTCCAACCAACCATGCCAAGTTATGGAGGGATCTATAAATCATGGTTTTGAAACACTGATCAGAATTAGCACTAAGTAAATATTGCAAAACACATACCCAACATAGGCAATTTTAAACTAGCCAATTCTGTGCTTGCTCCATACTGAACTGCTTTTTCATAAATACACTAATGACCGTTTCACTCTGATAAACATTCAATCTTAGGCCATTATTGGAAAATTCACCCATTTTAAGACTTTGAACCAGAAAACTGGCAGGTCACAACCTAAAGATATAAACACGAGCAGTCACCTCAGAATTCAGACATTGAGTACCAGTAAATCTTTGCTATATAACTATTCATTTCTCATGGATAACAGAAAGTTGCATTTAATAAACAATGGGTCACAACAGTCATAAGTGTTTGCAGTTCAGATAGATATTAAATTGCTTATGTTTAGTGGTCATAAGCCTGACAGAAATGGGCCTGCGTTTGGAAGTGTCATCATGCCTGTAAAAGTCCAGAAGATACTAACAGTGGTGCACTAGTCTGCTACAACCTATTAACTAACACAACAAAGTCTTTAGCTCAAAAATCAAAAGTTAATGGAATCATGGTAGGGGTCCAAAGTCACTACCAGAGGCTCACTCATTCGTTTGGCATCTGGCAAGACAACAAAAACACACCACAGTGAAAACCTGGCACTGTGGAAGCCAACAGCAAAGCTCTGGAGAGCTGATATTAATATTTTCTGCGCAGGTTTTGGCAACAGAAAAAGAGGAGGCTTGTTGCTGGTTTGTTTATAAAAGGTCTCCAAATGCAAGGTAATTAAAAATATTTAGACTAGACTTTGAGTCGCACCATCCCCACAGCCTCTCCCCACAGCCGCCATGCCGACTCACAGCGTCCGAGGACCTCGACCACCCATGTTTAAAATAAACCAGAGCCTTATCCTCTCCACCCTCTGCCAGGCTCTCCGTCACTGCCAGCCCAGGCTTAGAGGTGGGACGGCCAGGAGGATGGGCAGGGGAGGGGGTTACTTCATCTGTGTACCAGCTGGGAAGCAAGGAGCCACTTCCCAGTTTATGGCTCCATGGGCCGGATCTGCTGCAGGATGAACAGGGCTGGGTGTCACCCTCTCCTCTCTCTCGGGCTTCCTTCTGCCCTGGGAAACTCCTGGGCCCCTTTACTGAGTGGTCTGCCCACCACTCTGTGACAGTAACTTACTCATTTATTTCCTTCCCAGGATGAAAAATGTGCCTTTTCTTAGCTTCATCATTAATTTTCCCAATAAAGTGTTTGCAGCACACTTGGAGCTGTTGGCAGAACTCTGGAGAGCTTTGCTCTTAAGATGGAGATTACTTTTATGTCCAAAAAGATATATAAAGCATAAAAGATTCCATGAAATTACCTAGTTCTGTGCCAGAAAGTAAATCTATGGAGCGCTTGGTGGTCCTTGCAGATCCAGCTTCTGGCACTGCCAAGGTTGGTTCGCTGATGTTGTTTTTGAGGGGGAAGGTAATCCTTACTTGGAGACTCATAAATAAAATTAATGCATTTGCAAAGAACAGAACAGAAAATTGGAAGACTAACACCCCACAACTACATATCATATATTTGTAGTTTATTTCTTTAATTTTACAGCCAATGCTTTTTAAAATACCTATTCGCAGTGTTGTTCGCAGTTTGGAATCCATTTCTACAAATACACTGATCCAAAATTTCAAAGTGCAGTACCAGCTGCAGCGAAACTTTTGTTAGAAAGATTTCAGATCCCTGACGACGGTTCTATTCAAAAATAAGAGAGACTTGTTCACGTCAGCTGGTAAATTTGCTGTCTAAGACAATCCCCCAGAACCTAGGAGACCCAGGCTCTCATCTGCTTTCTCATTAAATAATTTTCTCTTTCTGTGTGAGAAAATTAATGGTTAGTTTATACAAAGTGGACAACTTTCCACAGCAATTAAGAGACACTCCCCACCATAGTTCTCCACATAACTATTCCCTAGCATAAACTACAAAAAATTTTCACACAGACCCTCAGGTCCTTAATGCTTACATTTTGAAAGTATCATTTTCATTTCAATGTACCAAAGAAGTGTCAAAACCTCACCTTTTTTAACAAAACTGGTTTATTTTCTGGGCAATCCTACTCCAGAGTTGCCATCTGCTAGTTCTGTACTGTGATTGAAGCATAATACTTCCACAGAAGGCAGCCACTAATGCTAAACTGCCCAATTCATTGAATCATTCATTCAGCAACTGGATTCTTTGCACATTATGTCAGCCAGGTGTTCTTTGTTTACAAGCTATGGATCTGAAGCAACTGCCTCTCAGTGAGCTATTTTCCTTTTTGTATCACTTGTACAAAATACAACCTTAAGACAAAGAAATCTTTTAAACAAGTTTGGAAGAGAAAACTTTGTCAAGGACCTCATCTCTGCTTTGACAACTTGAGAAAACAGGCCAGCTAACAGAATGAAATTAGGATTGTTAATGAACAGAACCGTACTTTTCTCACCATCAGATCTGATTTTGCCTATTTGTAAACATGTACAAGTCTTAATTTGTTTTCCCCATCCTACACACTTAGAATGTTTTGCCAGCTTTGCACAGAAAAAAACTAATTAGCAAGAGGAAAAGAATTCTGGAAAAAACTTCTGAGATTCTTCACAAAAAGAAGAGCTCTGCAGGGGAGCTGGTAGTATGTTGATTTCTACGCAACCAGCCTTTTGTCCTCAGTTGTCAAGAGAGATGAGAAAGGCTTCTTTGCTACCATTTTAGATGGTGACAGGTTCCTTCTAAAACATCTGTTACTGATTCACTCAATTTCTTTACTTTTACATTGTCTGTTGCAGGCAAAAGGAGAGTATTTTCAAGGGTTATGCACAGTGTGCAGAATATAACTTGTAGATCAAAGATTTCTATGCGTCATTGACAAACAAACCACAGTTTTTACCAGCATGTCAGGGTGGACCATCAAAATAAATCAGTTCTGCAGGAGAGGCATGTTCTGACTACTGTTCGCTGAAATGAACCATTAGTCTTTTGATAAGGGATCGGCTTCTGTATCTCTCCTCTCCAGTCCCATCTGAAGCACTAAGCTGTGGCTAGCTAGGTAATTTGTAATAGGAAGCACTCCATCACCTTCGTGGAATGGGAAACTTCTGGACAAATTAGAAAGGTAGGTAATGAAGTCACCAGCATCAAAACTACCCTAGCAACTCAACAAGAACTACTTGCTCCCTTAACACCACTGATCACATCACAGGGCTCAAACACCTATTCCAATAGAATATTAACATGCAGCAACTTGTATTATTACAATCAGAGGTGACTGTGCCTTTTTCATCATCCATAGCTTCACACAGCTGTAACATACTATGCTGAACAACCCACTGTACTTAGCTGGAACAAATTTGCCTTCCTAATGTTAGCCAAGCTGCTCTCAGTTACATATTACATTAAATGATATGAAAAAGAAAGTAAATGAGTAAAAGCTGTGCAGGATTCCTGACATCCAAACATTTCTGCAAGACATAGTAGAGCCTCTTGAGATACAATCTCCCCTCCTTTGCTGGAACCAATGGGTCTGTTCCACCAGGTCCACCAGTTCCACCAGGATGTCCACAGATAGAGAGGACTCCATCCTCAAGTGTTAAGAGTAGGCCACTGGAGGATTTAAGATGAAGACTGAGTAGATTGGCCAATTCACTGATCTACTGACAATGTCACCAGAGTTTAACATGACCTGGGAGAGGTCAGGGAAAGAGCTTCTTATTATTCAAAGTACTAAGATTGAAACATGTATCTTAAAGCTTTTATTCAATCAAGGAAAATAAAAAGGGTCAGCACAAGGATTTCTGCATACATGAGTATGCATTCATCCGACATCCTTGTCTTCAGCTGCCCAGCAAGTTCATAAATCCCTCAAATATTTCTGCATTAAATCACATGCCAGCATGCACAATGTTTCCATGTTCAGCAAAGAACACACTGTGTACTTCAACCTTTAGAGGTACAAAGAAGAAAAGCATACAAATGTAGTTCAAAGAGAAAGAAACAAGAGCATTGCCAAAAAAAACCCTCAACCAGCCTCATGTCTTTACTCCAGGGGCAAATGAACACACAGACATTTTCTTTTCTAAGACCTGATTATATGTTCTTTTTTTCTTTTTGCCAGGTGATTAGTCTTTATGACCAAATTACATCTCTTGACAAACTTACAACTTTGCAGCTAAAGAAAGCAACATTTATTTTTTCCATCATTAGTTACAGAGATTTTGCTCCCCTTTCCTGTGCAAACACAAATTTCACTGGCTTCCTTCTTTTGTTTCCTATTCCTAATTAGCCAATGCAATAATGCCTTCCCTTTAGAACATGAGCACTGGACAGTGTTTACAGGAAAAGGCTGGTCCTCTTTCCTATTCCCAGAGCAGTTAAATAACCTTTTCTTGTCTTGGCCAAGGGTAGGACGTATCTCACACCCATATTCTATTGTAAGTAGCCTGTTAGGTAAGTTTGCTTGATACTATAAAGTATCAAGCATTTAGTGCATAGAGTCCTGTGAAATGACTCTGAATACCTTTCTTTTTCACCTACACCAATAATTAGGTCATTTTGCATCTAAAGCAAACAGAAGTAGAATGGAGTAGAGTAACAAGAAAGGTGGGATTTCTTTGGAACGAAAAAAGTCCTGCCAATTTTACATGTGAATGTTTGTTATACCTATGTTATTCTCTTGATTTGCTGTTCCATCTTTTTCACAACTGTCTAAACCCTTAAAGTATAATCTTAAAAGGACTGTGTGAGCATTCTCCATTTTCCTTTCACAACAGTGAATACAGGAGGCAGTTTTGGTGTGACTTGCCTGCACGCTTAGCTTCACATACATGTATACACAAAGACAGTGGAACCACTCCCAAAGCCCCAACTCAATCCTTATTGAAAACAATGGGCAAATTCCTTCACCTCTATTCATTGTGCTCTGTATGTGAAAAAGTAAACTTATGCTTAATTTTTTTCAGGATTTCTGCAAACATCAGCAGATCAAAAAAACCTATTAACTTAAACTAATTATTGAAGGGGAGGACTGTAAATGTCCCTGTAAATATCAGGAATTCTTCTCAGCAGTCATAACCCGGCTACCCAGGATTTCTTTTCACAGTGCCTTGGTTGTTAATATTTAAACATCATCTAACCAAGCTAGAAGGCAACCTTCAATTCTAATAGTAGGGATAGAAAGAATTGGTGGTTTAAGAGCTTTTCTGAGGCTTAGAACATCAGAATTCAGAGCTAAGCTCTGCTAATGGCTTTTCATGGGAACCGTTTTTCTGACTCCATTAAAACTAGTTGCATGTCTAATTGGAGCTATCCTTATAGCTCGCTCACTTGTTTCATAGGTTCCATACAGATACACTCGACAATTGTATACAACAGCCATAGGTGCAACAACAATGGAGCCAAGTACCTAGAGACATTGTGAGCCAGTTTTACCTCTCCCAACTTTTCATCTTTATACTAAGAAATTTCAGAAATATCTGAAATGTCAAATCAGTCAAAGTATTTTATCAGTTGTCTTTAAAATAACAACAAAACTTCTGTTCCAGATATGTCACTTCATATACTGGGATTTAATTTGTCCTTTGTTCATCATTCAGGAGAACGTATGTTTAACAATATGAACAGCATTTACAGAGAAATAGCAGCTTGACTGAGAAGCACAGAAAATAGGAATCATTAATGAGCCTTTAAACTACTGCTATACTTTCTTTGTCAATGTATACCAAAAAATCTCCAGTGACAACCATCCTGTTTTGGAGCTTGACTATCCTTAGTATTTTGAAATCTTTTTTCTACAGTGTAGCAAACATTTTCCCTGATTCAGTTTAAACCTTTTACTTTTTATCACAAGGCAGGGCACCAAGTCACTGTTGTCTCTCACTTAGTTTTTGATCCTCTAAAAGCTGCAGGTTCTCTTCTTTAGAACTTCCCCTTTTCTAGCATTCCCCATCTTGCATGCACATAGCTGATTATACTAATGTGTGGGATTTTGCCCCTTCTCTGATTGATTTACATCCTGTCTGTCTCATGCTATTGCTCCAATCAATCAACATTTCACATTCTAATCTTCCCAAGTGCTTGTAGTTGTCCTGCCCTTGCTTGGTTTTGCGTGAAAATTTAATAAGGGCATTCTCTATTCTGCTGTCCAAATCCTTAATGAAAACAACAAATAATACTGACCTTGAGAAACTTCTCTTTTCAGTTTGTGAACAAAGATAGCTGTTCTCAGCAGGACTTTTCAGCTACTTGTTTACCTGCTCTACACTAGTTCCTAATATTTCTATAACTCATTTATTGGAATGCTGTGCAAGAGTATAAAATTCTGATGAAAGTCAAGTTACGTGCGAAATTTTCTTCCTTCTCCGCAAAGCTTGTCCTCTATATTGTAAGAGAAAGTTAGGTAGCTTGAAGTTCATGAATTCTGAACAGCAGAGGTGCTTTATAAAATGCAGGTTTTAAAAGAAGTTTTGTTACAAACGTGGAAACTGCCACTTGTAATGGCTGAGGGAAAACTGGTCTTGAAAATACTACCAGATATATAAAATAAAAGCATTATGTGTTTTCCATCCTTATCTGAGTTAGATAAAGCCATCTTAACTAAGTATGTACCTAAAGAGAACTTAAGCATCTGGACAAACTTTGATGGCTAATCTCAGCAATTACCACGCAGGAATTGATTTTGGTTTATTGGGCAAAATCTCATCAACAGACAAATGTCATAGGTGCCTTTGTAATTTAAAAGCTCTAGGTATAGATAGTAGCAATTCTACAGTCCTTTCAGCACACACTTGATGATGTCCCTTTCCTAATAACCACTGGAATTTGGAGTAAAGGGAGGCATATTGATATATCCAGACCTGTAGTTTGCAATAAACCCTTAGAACAATCGATCAAGCACAATCAGCTGCTTTTGGATTAGCTATTGGCAAAAATAATCCTGCCCACGGTCTTTTTTTTTATTGGCACCAATGCTTGAAGCTACTAAGGTTAGTCTGAGTCTTCTTCATTTGTCTACCACAGTTCTAGATTTTTGACTGCTCCTTTCTTCGTCCAGAATGTTTTCACAGTTTATTTCTGAAACAGCCATCACTCAAAGCCAGGGAGTCAGAGAGCTGGCTTCACTTTCTGTCATTTAACTGCTCAGTTTTGTACATCACTCCAGATGAATTCTGCCGGAGCTTCTTACACATCCCAGGACTGTGTGCAACAGCTCCTTCTTTGTGCATGATTCATGGAATCTCTGAGGCTGCTACTGTCCATTTTTCTTTATCCCAAATCGTAAAAACTCAAGCTTTTATTTCTGTAAAGGTCATGGAACTGTTCCACACCTGCATCAGTCAATATTATAGGCACTGAAATAGAATCTGCAATGTACTGTGGATACAATTTTTTGTCATTACCTGTCCCTTCGAAGAACTGCATGTGAAAAGATGAAAGTGCAGGTTCTGTGCAGGGTCAGAACATAGAAATATGGATCAAGCTTTGAAAACTCTTGCTATTAACCTTGATAAAGAAGGATGAAATATTAAAAAATGTTCAATTTCTTGTTTCTAATATGCATAAGGTTAAAAAGATTCCCCCTGCCTCCCCAGTTTCAAGAGACATTACAGGAAAGAGAAGCAATCGTAAGAAAAGATTCTCTATGGGAAGTAAAGACCCCTCAAACCAGATTTTTAAAATATCTGAAATTATTAGACCTTTCTGCCTAGTAACAGTTACAATGCTCACACACAGAGAGCTCTTAGTGTGCCTCATGGTGCCCTGTCACCTTCACTGTGAGGTGCAAAGACTTTGTGACATACTGCAGTGGGATGGCCATTTTAATTACTCATTTTAATAACAGAATGGCCACTACAGTGAATGATAATAAACACCTTCCCATCTGCTAGGTTTTTTAAGAGGAGAAGGGAAAGAAGGCATTTTGTTCCTCTCCCAGTCTCAACTCTCCTCCAAAGCACACCTGCTAATCTTCCAGCATTTCTTCTTGTCTTCCGCTAAAGAACACAGTAATTCCTGTCACTAAATAGGCAATATAGGAGCAATAATAACAGAACAACACTGTGGTCGGTGATGATAAGATAGAACCTATAAAATCATCGACAAAGGATGGGAGGTAAACCAAGGACCTAGAGATTCACATCTGGTCCAAAGCAAACATACATGCTTTGATTCTCTCTTCTGGCTGGTTTAATATTCAGTTTCACTTCAATTGGATATGAGTTATAACCTATTTTATACCTAAGCTTCCAGGTACCTAAAACGAAATTACTTCGTCTCCAAAGGAGGTAGTTCCCTGCAGTTGCTGTCTGGGTTTTGGCAAGAATTCATTGACATTGATTGTAGCCACCTAGTAGCAAATTGATCATTTTCATAGAATTCTCTGATTTTTTTATTAGTTTTATTAATAATTATTAATATTTTGCATTGTGGAATTCATTGCTCTTATGAACTGTCAGGAAAGAATCAAAGTAAACTCATCAAGTTAAATCAATGTTTACTTTGTCTCTACTACTATAACATAAAAATTGATATGGCTAAATAGTTAAGAAAAATGATTTTGAAAGATCTGAAGTCCAATAATTCATGCATTACTCAGACTAAGTAAAAGAAAGCCCATTTCAACTTTCATGCACTAGAATAGGATGTAAACTGACAATAAGAAAAAGTGATACTAATCATGTCAGCTCTTAATCCAAATCCAATAGGACACAAAAAAGTAAATTAAAAAGTAATAAAGACTCAGTTTTAAATACAGTTGTTAGTAATCCTAGAATTATGACTGTTATGAAGTTATGATCTAAAGTTAGATATGTGTAGAAGGATGCTTTTCTCAAAAGATACGGGCCTTAACATGATACTGATTTTTTTGGAAGTTCTGTCTGTGGCAAACTGTGCTTCTCTCCCACCTCCTCCTTTGGCTCTTCCTGCACCTCCAACATGGAGCTGTTTCCCAGTCTAAGCTAACCGAGTAGTGCATGCTTTTTTTGATGCAATATATCACATCCTTGCTAAATCTCTATATAAGGAGCAAAAAGGGGATGTATATATGGAGCAAAAAGGGGAAGTAGCCAAAGTTTGAAAACTGAGCATCCAATATTTTAAATAAGCTCCTGAACAGTTTAATTTAACATATTCCTCATGTTGAAAGTACCTTCTTTCTTTTTGTGTGTGGTCATACCTTCTCACCCTGGATGGAGTAAGTCCTCACTTTTTCATCTAGTCCTTTATCACGTTTAATAATGCACTGCATGAGTTTCAAAGCAAGACTAAAATAAAAATAGCTGCTTTCCTGCATAAACTTTACAGCTGCTGGCTAAGAATCAGACTTTTCAAACTTGCATCTTTCTTGTAATTATTTTACTTATGAATATGATCTTAATGAATTTTAGGATTCAGGATATTAGGTGGGTGGGGGTTGAAAGATATAAGGTGGGTGGGGGTTGAAGTTTGTCGTTTTTCAGGACTATTATTACCTTACAGACACTTAAAGTGAAGAAGACTAGAGAATTTCTTCTCTATAGTCATGAGTTTATGCTGAAGTTGCAACATCGCAAAACTCATGAAAAGAATTTATTTGCTAATTACAGAGATGTTCGAGCAGTAAATTATTCAAATTTCCACATAAAATTATTTTTTTTAGGGCAGAAAGAAGTACAAAATCATTAATAAAACTAACACAATATGCTGCATTTTTAAACAGAACTTTGGTCACAAGCAAAATCAGGAAGACTCAAGCTAGCAATAGCCTTCCACCTTCCAGCTTTGATGCAAGTATAAATGACTGCTGTGATGTACTGAGCATCCCAAAATAAGGGGAGAGGGGGTAGGGACATTGCTCCTTATTAGCATATTTTTAAATGCCATCTCATGCATTTCTATGAACTTCTAGCCTCTTGCTGTCAGTTTGGATGCATCTGCTCCTCTAATTGTTATGCAAATTCCTGACAAATTCTAGGAAGAGATTACACAGGTAAGGGGAGCCCCATTTCTAGTAGTGTATTTCAACACTGTCTTACATCAGTAAAGGTGAGGTACAAGGTTGAGTAACTATAAAAACAAAAGACAGTCCATATTATTATTTTTTTCCCAAAAAATTACTGAATAACATTATTAAATAATATTCTATATTAATTCTTGGCTCTACCAAAGTAAATAGAATACTTGGTTTTAATTTCAGTCATGTCAGAATTCCTCTTTGAGATAAGATTTAGGTATTTTTTTTAATCATTAGTGAACCTATTAATATATGCAGACATCCATCTGTTGGCAGTACTGTGTCATACCAATATAGAGAAAAGCATCCATTATAAAATGAATCACAGTGATACTCTGTGAATATTTAAAACATTATTGTGCAAATATTGGGTCATAATTTCTAGGCACTATTTCTAGGAGGTGCTTTTGAATTTTCTCCTGTGACAGAAACTCTGCTCCCAATACAAGAATGTCTTCTAGTTTAAAGTGAGTATAAATTCACTCTCACATATGCAGAGAATTTGACTCAGCATTTTCACAGCATTTCTGCAATTTCAATTTTACCTATTGCATAATAGCTTAAATTGTCTTTTAATGCCATATGTACAGAATGAGAAAGTCATTAAAAGTTCTAATCTTTAGTATTGCTGTTACCCTAACTTTTTTCCAATAAATGGTAAAATACTGAATTATCTTAAGTTAATAGGAACTTTGTGGAATAACTTCTTCAGGTATGGCTTTTATAATAGCATTTTTCTTGCTGTTTATGTACATTTGTGTGTGTGCATGTATGTGTAAAGAGAAGGCATTTAAAAAAAGATTGCAAATGACCAATTCATTTTCAGAAGCCTCGAAAAAATCTATGCATTCTTTCTTGATGGAAGCATTAGAGGTCAAAGGTAAGTGATGAAAGCATCAAATCATTTGCTTCCACATAGTGAATATGTTGGGAAAAACTAAATTATGAGTTTGTTAGAGTAGACAAAAGCATGTTATAAATCAAAAATCATATACTGCCACTACTGACATTCAGCCCTCACCACAAAATAGACAATGTTTTCTTGCCATAAATCCAAATGTTTTTTTATAAGTAGGATTAAATTTATCATTTTAAAAGTGCTGAATTTCCAGAGGGCAATAACAGCAAAAAGAAAAGTTTGAAATTTCTTTGGATTTAACCAGTATTATATTGTCACAAGGAGAAGAAAAAAATCTTTTTCCATTCAGAAAGAAAATTATATTTATCCAGATAAAAGTAGTGGACAGAACAAAATGTAATTTCAAATGAAAAATACTTTAACTTGTATTTGACCTTCAGAAAGAATGTTTTCTATCCTAAAGAGTGACATGGATAGAGCACGTAATAAATAGCATGTGAAGTCATTAATCTGTAATTTTATAAGCCAATAGCAAGCCAATTCTAATTTTGCACAATGGCAAAGCATTTAACATAAAAATACAGTTGCTACAAAATAGATATTTTATTGTGTCATAGATTGTGTCAGAGATTAATATATATGCTAAAATATACTGTATGCTTTAGCTGTGAGAGAGAAACTATGCTCATAATGATCATTTGGGGGATTTAAAACACAGTATTATATTTCTAAGGTATGTATAAAATCAATAAAGTGAAATTAAGTGAAGTTTAAAAAGTCAGTGATGGACATCAAATATAGATTATTGTATCTCCTAAAAATAATCTGTTTGTTCCCTCAGAACAAAAGTATAAGAACAAAATACTACCATAGCATAAACCAGTTGTTTTTGCAGTCAACTACCACTCCCATCACAAACTCCAAACATTTTGGCCAAGTGAGGACTAAGATTTTGCTGTTCTCTTCCCTTCTATGCATTTGCTAATTATTCCTTCTGTTTAGATTCAGAAATAATACACAGGGAAATGTGCAAATCTTTGAGCCTCCTGCACCTTTACAAACCAATTGTTTAACAGTTCCAAAGCAGATATTGAAACATGCCCATGCATTTGTTCTCCTGCAGGACTAATTCTATGACAAGTTGAACTTACTTTTTTGTACTTGTGAATATTTGAGGAAGCCATACATATTCATATCCTCATTAAAATATCTTGCTTATAATTATTTTCTCAGCAAGTTCTCAATTTTTTTCCTATGAACTACTTAGAAGAAAGACAGAAAATATAATGAATAACCCTCCCTTCACTTGCCGAAACTCTCCTCTAATGAAAAGGGATCAATAAGCCACAGTGGCTTATATATGTTAAACCATTATGACACAACAAATATCACATAATGACTGTTACTACAAAGCAAAAATTCACCAGCAGTAATCACACAGTGGTGTTTTATGACACAAATTGATCTTAAAATTTTAACAGTAACACTGGGTTCTGTTGACAACCGTTTAGAGAGGTGGTGTTGGCAACTGAAGTACAACGATTCAGTTTTTCATTTTTCTCCCCAGAGATATAGCTGAGGTGAGACTGCTAAAGTGACTCAGGATTTTCCACCTGTGCATTAGGAATCTTTGAGCAAAACCTATACAACAACAAGGAAGAAGACAGACTAGGATATCAGAGAGCCAGATTGCCTAACTGTCAACAGGGAACTAGGAAAGCTCATTCATAGGAACGTTGAACAGAACTGGCGCTAAGCCGAGTGACCTGAGCACCTGATCCCATTACCCTAGGTATCCTCTAGTACCAATGGCGAGAGTCGGCACCTCCAGAAGATGATTTAGAGTTTGATGATTTTAAGTGTTTGAAATATTCTGACACCTCCCTCCAAAATGTAAAGAATTTGCCAAGGGTGACTAAGACACTAAATTAGTTGTGTCAGTAGAGTCCCTAAGGTAGGTGCATAAATCCAGCTGATGAAACTGAAGAGGATCTACTACAGAGCAAGCTAAAGGCCTACAGTTTCCAGTTTTGTGCTTTAACTAACCTTGGCCTGTAAAAGGCTAAAAAGTGAACCTTTAATATATTCAAAGACTGCAAAGACAAATAAAAGGCTATTTTTTTTTCCACTAAAGAAAAGCTAGAGTTTATCTACTGAAGTTAGTGACTGAATTGCAAGTACTCAATACCCAACGCCTGGAAGGACTGACTATAGGTCAGCCTAGTCATTGACCATGAACTCAGCAAATGTTCTGGATTGCAATACTACCCCTAGAGATACAAACAAATATAAACTAAAACATAGAGTGACAGTAAAATGACTCAATTCCACCTAGTAAATAATTCCCTTTTTTCATAAAATGTCTGCACTGATTTGCATCCTAATCACAGTCATTTGTCCCAGTGAGACAGAAATAGGTTTGCACTGCCTGCCCTGAAACGGCAGGCTACTCCTGCATTAGAAGCAGCATCATATGGAAAACGATTCTCCAAAGAATGCTAATGACTGGCTGCCTCATTTCAATCACTATTTCCTCACAGCCAGAGAACCAGAGCTACACAAGATTGCAATATATGTTTTGGTATTTCTCCCATGCATGTTTAAGGATACAGTTCTGTCTTTTTGCCCTGGACTTGAAGGTTCACATCCCTCAGGAGGCACTCCAGACCTGCATGGTCTGGATTTGCAAAATGAAAACCGGAGAGAAAGTTTTGTATTGCAAGCACCTCAGGCATGAGTTTACCTGTCAGAATCGCTTCTCTTGTAAGTTTTCTTTTGACTGTATTTGGCATAACTACACATAGTGTTTTTGAAAACTAAACAATTTAGACAAGTGAATGTGTGCACTTCTGTCAAATTTTAACAGGATGAAGCAGGGCTGTAGATGAATGCCCAAAACTTACGTTTTCCTTCCTAACAAGCATATGAAATGAAATGTCACTCAACAACTAAAAAGCAGCATTGCAACCCCACCACACCAGTTTTTGGTTGTTATTTTTCCTTTTCTTTTTCTCTTTTTTTTTTTTTCTTTCTGAAATACAATGGCATGTTTAGCTGCAACTCTGGGTCAGTGTGCACATTACTCTGTCTTAGCACAGATATCTGCAAATGTTCTTTACACAGGTACAAAAAATAAATACAGCCCTTCATGATTTGGGTGTGGCTGATGCAATAGATTGTAGCTTTGGAGTTCCTACATCCTAGCAGTTAAGCCTCTGCAAATGTGATTTTTCACAAGTCACATGTTACCGAAATGTTGTGCTCTGTGCCATTCTTTAAGCAGTACCTAATGCCTTAGGGAATTTTACCCACACTACAGTCTACTGCTGATAGCATAGAAGTGCCCAATACAACCAATATATTATAGCAGGAGAGAAACAGTGATAAAAGCATGAGGTTTTCTGGCTATCCTCAAATAAAGTAGGCACCTATAATGGCTACTGGTTTTTGCTAACATATTTCATTAGAAAATGCTGTAAAAACATCAGTCTCCATCTGAGCAAAAAGCTGGAAAACGTAACTAATTTCTTCCTCACTGCAGCATAAGCCAGACACCTCAGTGGGCTGCCTCTACTAACTGATTAAGAAGAATGCTGCATCTATAATATGAAAGGAGATATTTATTCTGGTTCCCCTGAACTGGCCTAGGTATTGAAAGATGCCATCATGATTTTTACAGATTTAACTTGTGACAGTAGTAAAACTATCTTTTAAAAGTAACAGCCTTGTGAAGTGAGGAGAAGTGACATTTTCTTCTTCCTTAAGAAAACTGGCATCGAGTTTGGCACTGCGTGAGCAACTTTGCAATCACTTCAGAATAATGAGTTTTGTCTAAGATGAAATTGTTTTTGCTCTATCAAACACACACACAAAAAAAACAAATACATTGAAATATGTTTATCAGTGGCTGACATCTCCAACATTTCTGCTGTTTTCTGTTCAAATAATGGACCAGTATTGTTCTGGACAGCTCAGTGTTTCTAAGCCATACTTCCTTAACAAGAGTGTTTTCTTCACTTCGTCACCCACAAAATGTTTATCTATTATCCCATATGATCTACTTCTGCATAAGGGCATTTTTAAAATGAAGGCATTTTTACTCCTGTAAGTTAGAAATGGTACTGAATATGTCTGGTTGTTCTTATAAGCAAAGGCAAATGACATAATCACAGAAACACTGAATTGTCTGAGGATCCATTCAGCTCAAATAATGCATTGAGCATGACAAGGGCTTTTTAAGATCCAAAAAATTATAAATTATTTCCCACATTAAATGGTGACATTAAGTAGCACAGATGAGTTCCGTAAGAAATCTGCACTCGATCAGCCTATGAAGAAGCAGTCCATAGAAAGTTCTATTTTAGTTCCTGTGCCACAGCGGCAAGAAACCTTCCCCATTCCAAGTAGTTTTGTTCTCACTGTGGCCATGTGCCTTTCAGCTACCAAGGACTCAATTCCAAAATATTTTCTAGGCACTCATGATAAACTGTGCACCTAATTCAGGTGATTCCATGGAATGCTTTCCTGAAGGGAATATATGTGCTGAAGCGATTGAGTAAACTGAATGGTAAATCTGATGCTAAAGTCATTTTTTAAAAAAAAGTGTTCAACTTCTCACATAAATCTTTGTCATCCAAGTTACGTTAGCACAAATCCTAATAGTTAAAGCAATGCTCAGTTCCTTTACCACTTGCAGTAATTAAAAATTACTTTTAGTAAGAGCAGCAATGTTAAACATTTGGTTTTCCTAAAATTTCTACATTGAAATACAATGCCACATTAATTAACTCTCTAGTTTCAGCTCGATAATATTTCTGGTTTCTGGTTTGAGAGAAATCTCGCTGAAGTTAATAGAAAGATTTCTACTGGCTTGCTTTGGATTTGTCTTCCTTGGGATTTTTCAGGGGAGAGAGGGTGGAGCTTGCCTGGAAAAACATTTTGTGTGTCTGGCAAAACAACTTCAATATTTCTTCTTTTTGTCCTCCACAGCTTGGGAAAAGAGAAGAGTTAAAGAGCACCCCTCCAAATTTTCAAAACTCAGCTGAATGCAGTTCTTGGCCTTTTTCTATTCAACACAGATAAGTAATGGAATCAAAATCACAGATCAGGCAATTGTCTTAAATTCCAGGTTATAGTTACTACAGAAGTACACTGACGTTTGGAGGCTGGGAAATACTTTTATTTGCTGACAAAAATAATGAAAAGATTGCTAGTTCATGCTGATGTGAAACAAGAAAATGTTTTAGATTTCTCAGTTTTGCAGGATAGAAGACTACTTTCTGCCCAGATCTAAAATTGTTGGGTTTTTTCTTAACTCTCTCACATGAGTATTTATAACATTTAGCTATTAATAGCATTTTTACTTGCAACGTAGAGTTAAACACTTTGATTATTAGAACAGATCATATGTGCAAAAATGACACTTAGCTCCAAAGCCAATAAAAAAATTTATAGTCAAAAGAACGTGTAATTGGGGGAAAAAACATGCTACCACTTCTGTGTTTTGCTGGAATGTTCAGTGATATGTGAGGAGCAAAAATTGTATGGAATTTAGTCTAATTCAGACAAGGTAGGGTGATTAAACACTCCTGCTAATATATGCAGTAATATATGCAAATGGTGCATATAACCTGCAAAATCACTTGACAATCTTTGCAGATTGAAAGGGGAGGTGGGTTTTATTAAAGTTATTTTTGGGCCACTGGTTTAGACATTTTTAAACAGTAAGCTGCAGTTCAAGGAAAAATCCCCATTTAAAATTTATTTCCTTACATTTCTGGTTCTATGCTATTCTTTTGCTTTGATCTTTTCTTCCTGGAATTTGCTGGCTGAGATGGGATATAGAATCATATAAATTTAAAAAATGAAAACACACAACTGCTTCTGATCTCTCTCTCCTTTTTTAATAACCTTTTTTGATGATACATAAACCATTTGCTTTTTATTTATAATCACCAAGAAGTGGTGAATTTGAGAATTATTTCAAGGGCTTCAGTGCAATGCTTTGCTTTATTGATCAAAAGTGAGAAGTTTCAAATCAATACATGGAAGTGCAGACTAATTTAATAGACCCTAACACATATTGTAGTCCAATATTTTACCAGAAATACCCTTTAATATGATACACACTACAGATTACATTTTCTGTCTTACTAGAAGAGAGATTGCATGAGTAAAGGACAGGTTGCGCAGTTATTTTGGAGACTTTTAGGTGCTTTTCAAGAATGATTTTGGTATTTCATCATTTGGTGCTGTAAGATCTTTTTACATTGTGTTTTGAAGCAGTTTGGTCACAGCACAATAGTATCATTTTCTATCAAAATTAACAAAAAATCATTAAAGGCAGAAACACCAGAAATTTGGTGGCCTGATGGAGTGAATTTCTTAGCAAGCACAAAAAGAGGGAAAGGAATTCCGCTGTGGTTCTAAAAAACTCTGAGTTTGAAAGAGCATCAAGAAGCAGGTGTCAGATTCCTATTATAATTAATTCCTAACAGAATTATAAATTGCCATTGGCAAAGCAGAAGCAAAACTTCTCTACCATATTTAGGCTGACCATTGGGAAGGGGAGGGGAGAAGTGACTAATGATTTGCTGATGGCAGAAATATCCCATGTGAGGGCTGCTTACAGAGGTAAGGCACGGTTTTCCTTTCCAGTGATATTGCTACCAAACTTCCTATTTCTCTGTACTGCTGTCTGTCCTGTTTACACACACCTACCCTGCATTGCAAATTGATCTATGAGCTGAAGCAGAAGCATTATTTTGTGTTTATTTTGGAACTCAATACTGGGTGAAAAAATAAGCTACTCAGAAATCTGAGGCTCTAATAGCTGACATCATGCCCTGGGAAGAGATAAGGATGTTTTCTGTCTTCATATTTCTCCACTCTATGCTACTATTCCCTCCCACCTCTCAAGCCCTCCTGTTGATATAAAATCTGGCAGTACCAAGAAATCTAATTTGGTTCTAAAGTTTTGTGTTCACAACAGAGGAGTCAGAAAGGATATCTCAGGGAGGGACACTGCAAATCTAGAAACAATGAACAGATTTAGGCAATATGTTTTCTGCTATTTCTTCAAATAGCTGCCTCCCTAATCAAAACTAAACCGGGGGGG
>NW_009219673.1:0-6942 GCF_000690835.1 Fulmarus glacialis
GAGCCTGGTTTTATCCCCTTCCCCCTTCTCAGCACATTATAATTGATTTTGTCTCAACATCTTTCTTCCAAGTAGCTTTATCCCTCGCTTGCTACTGGACTCCTTGCCTCTGTGCAATCTTATGTTAGCCTGCACATTCTACTCAGGCTATTCAGAGGTTCCAATTTTTTTTCTCCTTTCTTGTTTATAGTTGTAGTTCCCATAAAAGGATTATACTCCACCCTTTTTGATGCATTCAAGAGCACGTGGCAGTACCCTTTTCCTCCACTAGCTCCATGAGTTGCCAGATTCGGTGCTCTTCTACCTTTGGATCTGGAAGATGGCTGCCTTTAATAAGGAGCTTCTCATAGGTATACTCTGCTTAGAGGTGAGTGACAAGAAAAACAAGAAAGAGACAACTAGGCTTTCCATTTTGAAACAGAATAATTGGAATATCCATGTCCTCGCCATTGTGTAACCAGTGAAGACATAGCCCACACTCTAAAGCATTTGAGCCTTAGTAGACTTAAATGATCTTCTGCATTGAGTTTATTTGAGGAGCGGGAACCATCTTTGCTGATATCACAGAGCAGTGCAAACAGATTTTCCGTTGGTTCCTTTAAGCACAAATGTAATACAAGCAATAGCATCAGGTTTTTATACACTTTAATAGCTATTCACGCAAGCAATTCCCCACCTGAAAAACCCCCAATCATTTAAACTAAAAAAGAAAAATCATGAAAATAGTAAAACCGTATTTGAAAACTTAAGTTTTTTCGAGCAACCTAACATCCTTATTTCCCAATTCACATTTTTGTGAGCACTTTCAAAATCTCACTTTCTGTAGATAAATGTAAATTTTAAACAATTTTCCTTTTAGCCTCTTCTCCCTGGATGATAAATCTGGGAATTAATGACTAACTCAAAATATTACTGTTTTCACAATGGTAAAGGCTCTTAACATTTCCTGATTCAGGAGAGGTTGAGAATAATCTTGAGACTCTTTTCCTCTTCTGTTGTCAACCGTGCAAGGCCACTGTTATAAAGATACTAGGCTACATGAGGATATGGATTGACACCATACAGCTGTTTGAAGATTCTTGTTAGATCATTTCTCTAATTGGGAGGTTGGGATGAATTATTTAAATTATTAACTAACAAAAATAGCTGGCATTTTAAAAATTCATCTTTGACTTGTTAGGGCAATATAGCTGAAAGATATTTTTTTGACTGCCAACATGCATATGCAATTGAGCTGTAAAGAGCTCAGTTTCTTCCCTAAGCAAGACAGAAATTTAAATCAAGAATTCTTTCTGGTTTCATTTAACTTTCCATTAAAACTGTCCATTTAAATTTCATTTTCCTGTGTCTTACATATATCTAAATGAATACACCAAAGGACAGAATCTCTTATGCATTGCACTGTTGAATTAAAGAAGATATACCATTCTTCATTAGCTGAGGACTTAATGTGACATTTTTAGTGCTACAGTTTACAAGTGCACCGCAAAAATTGTGGTTCATCAGATGGGAGCTTCAGCACTTTAGGGAGCAAGTTTGATGTGTCATTACTAAGAGAGATGATGACAAAGACAGGAGATATTAGCAAGGAGATGGACGCAAGTTAACATCGTAAACCAGCTTCCAACCACTTTAGGACTTGGACACACAAGCTCATGGCTGGCTCCCCCCATCTTTCATATCTAACCACAGTCATCTGACTGGGGAATCTGGATTCCACACAGGGAGCCAGGGTCCTGAAATTCAGCTGTGATAAGACTGAGTTTTGCCAGGCCAAACTCCCTTTATTGTGTATGGCTTGAAATTCTTAAACTATAAACTGAGCACTTGCTTATGAGTTGGACACATAGAGAGTGGGTAGTGTAACTACATTTTGAAACCAGTGCTTTTAACAGTTGTGAAGAGGGATAATTATGAGGTGCCATGTGAACAATACATATATAGGGGACAACTTAGATGATGTATGATTTAGATGGCATAAAATATATTAGATGATACAGTGATTCACTAGACAAGACCACTGGGACTAGATTCTCTTCTCAGCACCAAGTGCTCACAGATTTCAGCAAGTCACCTAATCTCTTTGTGATTCAGGGTATCCTGTGAAATAGGGTTCATTATACTGACTCCCTGCATAAAGAACTTTGAAATAAGTCAGATGTAGAAAACCTCCAAAACCTTTAGATTCTTTTTGCTTCCATGATTTTGCTTCCATTTGGCCAGTTTTCTGACCTCACTTTTAGTAGACCAGAATATTCTGCAGCAAGGAGATACACAGTTTCATTAAGCATATTGTAAAGAAACACTTTATTTTGTTTGGTATGTATATTTCTCCTGATTTCACCCATGTTCCCTAATTCTCATATTCAAAGAGACGATGGGGTTGATTTTGTTTTTAACAGGGTATACACATGGAGATGCATTGTCTCCAAATGCGGAGCAGATGTTCAGTGGGAAAATCTACTCTTCTGATTCAGGATGCAAGCAGATTATTTCAATAAATGCCCGAGAAATTTACTACCTTTGAAGCCTGTCTCATGGGTCTCAGCTCAGCTCTGTTGTGCATGAGGGAACAGAAATCCTACTGTAATAATAATAATAGAAAAGAACATTATTAATGTATTAGACTTCAGAGTGAGTCCTGTATTTTAGGAAGGGTAGGTTTTAGACAGGAGAAGTGTAAATCTCTAAGCAAGCCTACAAATACTAGCCTGGAGATCAGATTTCACTCTAGAAAAACACTAAAAAATGTATTAAAACTAATTGGAATAAGTTAAAAACCCCTGTTAACACTTAACGTTACACTTAATCTGTAAAAGTTACATTTGAAATCTGTTTTTCATTAGGGTTTTTCACATGTTCAACTGCACACACTTAGAAACATTTCTGACTTCTGTGCATGTACAATATTTACGTATGAATTATAAAGATATTTAACTAAATTGTGTTGAGTAAATGTTCTTAAGTTTTCTAATTTGATTTTTCATATTTCAAAACTGTATTGGGCAAGAATGAAAATTGTACCTCCTGAAAATCATGGCTTCTGACTTCAGTGCTGAAAATTCCCCTGTATGGAGCTTAAGTATATTAAAATTTCACTTAAACTTCCACCATCTTGCACACATGTACATAGACATTAATATTAAATATATTTTTTCATTATTAGCAGTTAAAATTGATACCTGGTGATATCAAATTAATCTGGGGTAATAATATTTTTATTTCATTCAGAAATTACTGTTTTAGGTGTCTGGAAATTCCAATATACATTTAAAAATACTATACCAGAATCACGGGTACAAACTATCCAACATGCAGCCCTTTTTCATCCTGCCCCATTGCACCTGATATACTCACCATTTGACAGCTTATACCTTTATCACACAGCTCTCCACCCACAAGCTGCTTCAGTTGTCCCTTCCATACACATTCAATTTCCTATATTCAGTGGCATGCAAAGCTAAAGAGTTTCAAACTGGGCTCCACCAGGAAAATGAGACCTTTCTCTGGCTCAGAGCAAATTTGGACTGAAGCAAATCTAGACATTCCTATGACATTTCACTCACTGTCATTTCAAGAACTTGCACATTATTGAATGAGGTTACAGTTCTAGACTTAGACTGGGACTTCTGTGAAAGCTGATCTTTACTATTTCTTTCAGGTGTCCAATAAAGCTTAAGAAGCTCATAAGTTTGAAGACAGATCAGGTATGACTGCAAAATTTTCAACCATACCTTTTTCTAGATGTGTCCTTATAAAACAACCATGCTGTTTTCATCCCATTTTTTTTTTTTTTTAAATGAATGAGGTGTCAGTAACAGGGGTAGGTATCTGATTTAAACTGAGTTGCTGCAATTTACGCAAGACATAATAAATGAAATACGAAAGAATTTATGACCTAGCAATAGCAGAGAGGGCAGAAAGTCTTGGGTGCTTTCTGTCAGGCTTTTAAAAATCCATGGGGAAAGGCTGTAATGCTTTCCAGCAGAATGCTGGGGGTTTTTCCATCCACAGAGAAAAGATTTTCCTCCAAGTTTTAAGGATACAGAGTTCGAACTTCCAATACTGCAAAAAAATGCAGTCCAAAATGATCACATAGCTCAAGAGATCATGTCTGTATTCGACATACTAATAACCCCAGGTAAAAGCCAAAGACAGGAGAAGTGGGGCTGATATTCTGGTGTCAATGTCTACGCTGCAGACAGCTGCCCAGACTACTTTGCGAGCAATGGAGAGAAATAAGTATGTTCAGTGAACAAGCCACATAACCAAGTAAATGGCCCCACCGCACCCCCCAACAGATAAATTGCTCTAAAATTGTATATGCAGATCCTATAAACAGAGTCCAGATGTTTCAGATGTGAAAGTCTATGTTACATCTACCTAAATTTCATGCATCTTACTTGGAAGGGAAACATGGCAAGACTAACCCTCTAATAAATCTCATGTCCACAAGAAAATTTAAGATTTAAAGTAAGGTTGATTGGGAAGAACAGGATACCAACAGCACAGTTTCTCTGTGTTGCTGGTAAAGAACTACAACAGACTGAAATTATGAGTGCCTGTGCTGAATACACTGGTAAAGTTATCCTTTATTCTTCCTTAACTTCCAGAAGTACAGTGTCCTGGTATAGGCAAAGTGTACCTCACCACAGCTGTGGCACTAAGAACCTATTGCTAGTGTAACTGATGCATTCACAGCCTAATAGTCCACAGTCTGTAATACAGGAAAGTATCACTAGTCAGTGATTTGTCATATCTCCTGACTTGCAAAGTTAACTCCATACCACTGCAATCAGCAGTGCTTATGTATCGACAGCACTTAGTGATCCTCTGTTTCAAACTTTTTTCCCCCTTCCCTTGCTGGTAATGAGGTAGCCTTGTTACCGTGCCACACTCCTCTCTCCCTTTCAATACATTTTTTCCGCCAGAGGAAGCTCTGGAGAGTTAAACTTCAGGAAACCCTGTGCCAGAACCCCAGGCCCAAGGCTTTGGTTCCCAGCGTAACCCCTTTACTTAGTTCAGCTCATGCAGCAGCAGAGCGGGCATGTAGGATAGGGTCAGGAGAGTGGGGGAATTTGCTCTTCTCTTTTCTTGTCTCCCCTACAGGTGTGCCTGGCCTTCTGCCCTTTCCCTCAGTTCACAGAAAAACCTGCCAAAGAGACCAAGCACCTGGACTCAATCAGGTCACAAAAGAGAACTGGAAGCAGAGACCTCTGATCTCCTCAGACTATGACCAGAGACTGAAACCACATTGCAACAGCCCTGGATCTTTTACATGGTTCCTACCTCTTCTCAGACTGCTTCAGGGGCTGTGTCTTTTCTCTCTCCCTCAGGTTTTAGTGTAACACTGTCAGCACCTCTGCTGTCTCCTCTCCATATCAAAGTTTGCCCAGTTGTACTTGCAGCCTGACAGCAAGACCAAAGTAAAAACTGTCTCTTCCCTTTCCTCAGCTTTTCAATAAACAACAACAACAATAACAAAAGAAAAAAAAAAAAAAAGAAGCAGACTTGACACAAGATACTGCCAGGACTGTAAAAGCACACAGAGAAGCCTCACTAACGACATAGTTCAATACAGGAATCAAATCCATCCTATCCCCCCCACTCGTCCACCTCCTCCTAATCTCTAACCCTGGACTCTGGGTTATGCCCAACCTTCCAGGGATCCTTCATCCAGAGGACCTGCGGGTGTGCAGGCATGCATGTGGGGAGGGTGAGCAGGGGGAATTACAGTAAGCTATTGCATCCTGAGCTCTTCACAAGAAGAGTGTGATATTCATGGAGAGTGTTTCATCTTCCTTCTCCTTGCTGGAAGGGGCAGGATGTTGACGTTTTCTCCCTCCTTTGTCCTGGCTGCTAGCTAGCTTTCCCTCCCCACTGACATTCCCCAGTGTGGCCCAGTCCCTCTTTGGACCACCATCACAGTGGGAGGCACCTTACACTGTTATCCTTCCGGCTTATGCAGATTTACCAGCCTCTAATACATTTTTCCTAAAGTACAGAGATTTTCTTTTTTCATCCTCAGCAATTAAAACTTGGTGTTCGTCTTCCCAAGTAACCGTTACGCGTGATGGAGCCCTGCTTTCCTGGAGATGGCCAAACACCTGTCTGCTGATGGGAAGTAGTGAACGAATGTCTCATTTTGCTTTGCTTATGTGCACAGCTTTTGCTTTCCCTATTAAAGTGTCTTTATCTCAACCCACGAGTTTTCTCACTTTTACCCTTCCCCTTCTCTCCCATTCCACTGTGGGGGCAGTGAGCGAGCAGCTGTGTGGGGCTGAGCTGCCTGCTGGACTTGATCCACAAAAAATTATTATGTTTTGACACCCAAATTAAACATGTATGCCCATGCATGATGAAGCAGGTGGATGGGGCAGGTGATCTGATACACAATCCCAAGCAAAATTTTCCTATCTCTGTGAAGACCCTGGAAAATATTCAAAGTTCACAGGCCAGGTTATATCCTCCTTGATGGATGGTTCTTAAAATTAACAAGAGTAAAAATTTAAAATAAAAAACATTTACCTTTAATCCCAGGTATGAGGCATTTAATAAAATTCGATAAATAAGTATTAATTTTCCTTGTTGACTGCATACAAATTGTAATTTATAAGGAATGACATATATCAGTTTGCTAGGATTTATTTGCTTCTTTCTACCACACTTTAGCTGAGTTCCAGTTCCGTTGAGAATTATGAGGATTACTTACATGTACAACATCTGTGATAAGTGCTTAGGAAAACCAAGGTAAGTCCCAACCTACAACTGGAACAGCCTTTTCCCAGACTGGAAGTGTAGCTGGAACAGTTTATTAGAAATAATTGCATGCATTTTACTCCTTGCTTCAAAGAGCGTTAACTTTCAATTGACATTTTTGGAAAACTGACTGTGAGTATAGTTATTAAATCACAGAATAATAGAATCATTAAGGTTGGAAAA
>NW_009219674.1:0-5467 GCF_000690835.1 Fulmarus glacialis
AAAAATGTCTGGTTACCTGTCTTTTCTCTCACCCAATGCAAAGCTGTTGGGATCAGTAGCATGGGTCCTAGTCATGCATTCGCTCCTTTACAGACTTGTTTTCTCTTAAAATTAGGGTGGCTCTTTCTGCTCAGCTCACCTCTGATCAGTCTGTAGATACAGGTTTGAAACCAGTTCTTTGGTTTGAAACCTAAATGGGTGGAATAGGGAGTGGAGAGTGGTTTGGTTTTGAAGTTGGGTTTTTTTTGTAAAAACCTCTTTTCCAAACACCAACCTGTCATCCAGTGCAAGGTCTCTGTTTCTCCCCATAGGCAGGGAGGGACTGGGACCTGTTTATCTCCCTGTCCTCTCCAAGGAACCTCAGATTAATGACAGTTCCCACTCAACACTTCCAAAACAATCTCCTTGATAAGCCTCCTCCAGGACACCTCCCCAGTTAAGATGCAAATTGGTAAGTGCTGTGAGGGCCGATCTCTCAGTGCACAGGCCACTGTCTAGATAAAAGTGAAAAATACACATGTAAAGTATATCTAGGAGAATCGGTACACCTCAAATTAATATTTTACAATCAGCAGCAGTATTTATTAAGCCCAAACCAATCTCAGAACTGTAGTGTAGCAAAAATAGATACGGCAACCCCAAACGGAGCAGAGAGGGCAGGCTAGCCACTCTGGCAAATGTAGTTAAGAGATTTAATTTCCTATACGCTGGCTCATCGTTAACTCATACCTTTGTTTTTAATGGAGCTGTTACTGGATGTGACTTACTGAACTGTTTTCCATTTGGTACGTTCCTCTTATCTCTGCAAATTCTCCATGATCATATTAACTTTTTTCAATTTAAAAAAAACTAAATGAGCAACCTTTTGTTGCTGATCTGCAGCTGCCGAGTGTGATGCTGTGGTCCTAAATAACACAGTTCAGCATCACTGTATAAGCTAGTAGCCGAGCTTGTGTACTTCAGAGCATTTCTGCTTTCTGCTCTGGGATACAAAACATCGTATGTGTTTTGCAGTAGTAGCATATTTGCAGCCATCTGTAATTGCCTCCTACTTACATATGCTTAGTCACTGCATACAAACATACACCTTCTGCTGAACTTTAGAATTATGCTCCCCTCTAGTAAAGCTCATTATGTTTTTATCCGTATGGTATTCTACAAAGCCTCTTTTGACAACATTAGAGCCCAGTAATCCAGATTTACCTCCAAGGAGGCCAGAGGAGATAATTTAGCCAAACCATTATTATAAGTACTTACTTTCTCATGTGATCCAATGACATTTTGATAGAAGTTTTGTTGTTGTCATCAGTTTTGCCAAGTAAATGAAAACATGCTAGTATGAAAAAAAAGTAGTGAATTTGTTATTGGTAGAGCCAAATTAACATCACAGGAATACTCTAAAACAACATTTAATTAATTTTAATTAATTTAATAACTCTTACTTCCCTTATATTTTTAATATAGGTCTTATATGATCCTTCATGCTATTGCTAGGTTAACGCTTCTCAAAATCATGGAGTACTCAAAGATGTACTTACCTCTCCCCTCCAGTCACCAGCTGGAACCCAACTTGCTTGTCTGTTGTTATCTTGTCTATGAGTCTGTTTTTTCCAAAGTGGATGTTTGGGGGGAGGGTTTGCCGACCTCTGAAGGCATGAGGCTCATGACTACCCAGATTTCTGCTGGTGGTGACGTTTCAAGTTTATTGGCAAGTCCACTGTCCAAAGAAGTCTGCCTCGATCTACCCCGACATTTGGTCATTTAGCCAGAACGTATCTCTCTTTGGCAGTCACTGTTAACTTAGGGAGAGGTTGTTTGGATCAGTGATCTCCAGAGTCCTGAAGCTGAGGAAACATGCTCCCCCTGGTCGTCTACTTCTCCAAATATCAGCCTTCAGGACTGGTGGGATGGAGCTAAATGCCAGGTTGATGTACTTTGGGAATTAGTTTCATCCTGAAACAGGGATGAAATGGGGATGATGTTAGCCTTCTACCAAAAATTAGTTGTATTTGGGGAGGGAGAACATGTCTTGGAAACTTGACTCACTTCTAGTCAAGACAGGATCCCAGAAGAGAAACCAGATACTGATAGCCATGGTATCCTTTCCATCATGACAGCCATTTGGAAATCTCAGAGTAGTGAAGAGTATCAGGCTGCAGACCATCTTAAAGATTTAAGGATCTCTTCTCCATCGGAGTTTGATAGCATGGAGCTTTTTAAAAGTACTTCCTTTCCCCCTAAATTACTTCTTTATCACTTCCATATTCTTTAAATCTATGCCATTTTATAGTGGTCTAAGAAAAGCCTTTGGAAGTATGTGTAATCAAACTACTATTGGCATTTCAGTCTGTTCTGCTGCATAAACTCTTCCAGCCCTATTCCTGTAGGGTTGAGCTTGCAGAGGACTGACGTGCCAGCCACACAGGCAGAACTGCTGTCCTGGAGTATCCTGGGAGAACTCCATGAAATCGCTGCTCCGTAATCTTACCCTTCTTTCCCCCTTCTAGCAAAAGAAAAAGAAATCGCAAAGTCCACAATCGGTTATGTCAAATAGTGCAAAAAGGTTTAGTAGCTTGATTAAGGATTTCTAGTACCTGTTCATGACAAAGAGGAAGTCTGTTGCTGATTGCTGCTCCTGGCTTTGTGAGAAAGGTTCAGCCTGTTGCCAATATCCGAAAAGAGTTGGCAGGCTTCTTCAGGAGCACCCTGCAGACTTCTAGAGGAGGAATATTACTACGTGCTACATCCTGCAGGTTGAATTAAATTCTGTGGAAAAAATGACTCCCTATCAAATTCCGACCGCTTCAGAAGAGAGTATTTTGGAAGCCGTTTTATGCAACAAAAGGTTTTATTAGGCAGAAGTACGTGGTCCTGATGCCCAGAGACTACGCAGCTGTGTAATTCTGCGGCTGGTGAGCCCGGCTGACTGCACCGCTGTGTGGGAGCTGGTGCCTGCACAGGGGAACCTGAGAGCATGCACGGCTGGGCATGCGGGGAGACAAGCTCAGCCTCTCCATCAGTAGTGCAAATCTGGAACTGTTTATTCTTTTGATGAAGCCGTACTCCGAACTCTTCATCCTTGCTTCAGTTCTCTATCCAGGCAAATAGCCCTATGAAAATACATTAAGTAATGTGAGATGGTCAAACACAAAAGTGATGGGGAACACAGAAATACTTAAATGGCTAAATGGAGAATGTTGTAGTTAAGATCCAGATTTTATGTTGATATTTATGTAAAACACATTTATGTTGTGACTTGATTAAAATATAAGCCTTTCAGAAAGAACAAGAGCAAAACATCTTGTCTCTACACTGAGGCTGTAGAAATAATTCTTAAGATGGCGAAGAATAAATGCTTTTTATAAAGCAACAATATAATCAGCTGGCTAAAATAATGAGCTGTTTTGAGAAATTATCAATGGACAAAGCAATCCTAAGGGAATAAGAGGCATGAAGGGAGGAATGAATGCCATGCAAGACAACACCAGAGGGAGTTTCTGGTTATCCTTCTCTGGGTTTGTATTCATGAATTGCACCACAATTTCTCTGCAGACACTAATTTTTTTTTTTTTACTTTCACATAGTGAGACTGGAAGAGCACATGGATAAGATAGAGAGAACAGAAGATATTGGGAAAAAAAATCAGTAAATACAGCTATTTTAGTAAAATACAGGTCCTTAGACTTGATAGATACATGAACTGAGAAGCATAGAAAGGAAAAGAAATAGATGCCAGTAAATATCTGACGTTATTCTCTTTTCATTACAATGGGGGAAAACCATTCAACAAAGCAGGAGAAAAACCTACAACTTTGACACTTAACACCTGCAATGTATTTGGAGAAAAAAAGGGTTTTCAAAGCTCAGATTAAATCAGATGAGTGAAGCTCATCTGGCACTCGAAGCTCTTACGTACAGTCTGGAAAACTGAAGATTATATTCATTTCAGAGACTGAGATAAAAGACAGGGAAAATAATCCGAAACCTACCAAACGTGCATGAAACCTCTGGCCCAGAAGCTTATTTGAAAAATCATAACGACCCTTGATTATCTCAGCCCTGTTCTTCTTGCCCCCAATATTCTCTTTCTCCTTCTAGTCATTAGGTAAGCACAGTAGGCTAAACTCAGTCCATTGAGAGGAGCCATCGTAAGAATTTTGCATTATTTATGTCCCACTTGAGTCTTCAAAACTAGCCTTTTCTACAGAGGTGATTTTTTCCCAGTGAGAGCTAGTGTTTTGTCTCACTGTGTGACCATCGGTCTCTCACACAGCCAGGTCCCTGTAACAATATTTATAAGCTCTTGCACATCCAACATAATAGTTTGCTCTCCAAGGTCTTCTAGGTTGTTGTTCCCCCTGCTCCATTAGCTGTATGCTGCTGAATAAGTTGCCTTAGACGTTTCAGTGCTTCAGACGCTTCGTACAACTGGCAGTTATAATGGTTGGCCTTTGAAGATGGTGGCCTCCTAAGCCATGTCCAGATGTTGCTGTTTTGCCTGGTCAGCATTACTGCTTTGGCCTCTCAGTCATTTGCTGTTCAGTTTTGGCAAAGCAAGGTTCATGCTTCTTTGTCCTTTCCTTTTCATTTTCAACGGTTTTCTGAAAGTTTCTAATTTGCATTCGATACAGAGCTCAACTTTTCCCGCATATCTTGCAATTGTTTTTAATCATATTAATGTGTATGAAAGCTTACAGCGGTTTCTATTGCAGGACTTTGAGTCATGCATGTGTTTTCCAGTATTTAGTTTATTGTTCTTTTTTGTTTCCTGCTTTTCTTGAACTTGAAATCTGATCTTAAATCTTCCAAAATCTTTTCATCTCAAAGATAATAGATTTTGCAATTAGTCATTAAATTACTAGCATAATGCACTTACTGGAACTGTCTGGAAATTATGTTTTGCTATTTAAGTATTTTCCTTGTAGGTATCTGAAAAGTTATCATATGCTGATCTCATTTATACCTGTTTAAATCCAGAAAGACTATGCTGAAGGCAGAGGAGACACCCTCCTGTTAAGTTCATGTGTTTAGGATAAGAATCTGGGCCCATTTTGTTTCAACTTTAGACTTCATTTCTTGGAGTGGAAGAAGTCACTTCCCTGTACAGTGATGATTAATAACTCATGCATCCCACAACAGAAAACACATTTGAACAAAAGCAGTCCTCGCTCTTGCTATTATGTTTTTTAGAGGTGGTAATTTCTTTCTCAAAACACATCTCTGTCAGGGCAGCTGTAATAGCAGGAACTTTGTTACTGTAAAATAGCATGATTAGATGCTGATATTTACTGAGCACTTTGTTTGCATGTTAATAAATAGTTGACTTCCACTACAAACCTCCACACCCTGAACTTTGTGAGGAAGACAATGTTTGTGTCCTTGGAAAAGTACGTTGGCATAAAAAGCTCATTTACAGCTATTTTCTTTCTTTCTCAAACTCCCTATCAGAAGGTGCAGAAGAATCTTC
>NW_009219674.1:5483-40530 GCF_000690835.1 Fulmarus glacialis
CACTTCAGGTTTTGTGGAACTACAGTCCTTAAAGCGGTTTTAGATGTCTGTGCCTATCTTTTATTTGGAAAACACTTCAAAATCTGTTGTGATAATAGCATTTCAGGCTTGGCTGGTAGGCTAAAGAATCAGTTTTGAACAATGGATAGAAGAACAGAATTTAAAAATATATGTGTGTATGGAAATGGATCCAAATGCCTATCCATAGATGTTTACAAACAATGCAGAGATGATTATGTTGAGGTGATGAGCTGTGGGATGGGCTGGAGACAGATTTCTCTCATTCACTGCTAGTATGACAGCATATTTGTGTCAAGCCGTGCTTATAGCAGGTCAAATCAGAAGTGTTGCATGTGGTTAATTGTTCTTAGGTCTTTCCTATTTCATTCTGTGTCACTTAAAGCTTCTCCTTCTTCCAGTATTGTGCTTCATCCATGCCTCTCATTTTCTTACTGCAACTGTCCTTTACAGTTTGCCAGTGGCATCAGCTTTGACATGTCATTTGTCCTCATTCCCAAAAATCACCTTTGCCTTTCCCTATGCTCTTTCTATCCACGTGGCCTCTGCCTATTTTTCATGGATGTCCTTCCATGCTTATGGGCTGATGATGACAAGGCTGTGGGTAAGTCATGACTGGCAAAATAATTTTATTTTTTATTTAAAATCACACTTCATTATGTCACTAAGACTGTGTATTATCTGGAGCAGAGGTAGTCATCATATAATTTCAAGTTTGCTTTTCCTTTTGTCGACCTACAACCCTACAGACTGACTGTCTGCACTTTTTAGTGGGCCAGATCCTGGAAGCAGCCACTGTGTGACATACAGGTCCCAGTTTAGCAAAGTACTTGACCATCTGACAAACTTAAAGCATCTATTTAAGGCATATGCTTATGTGCTTTGATGAACGCTTTGCCAAGCAATTTCTGTCTCTGTTGGGAAAAAATACAACAATAATATGCCAAGAATTTGACTATGAGACAGTCATTAATGAATACACCGACATGGAATATTTGCTTTTCCAAATAAGCTTTTGCTATGCTTTCTCTTTTGTGCATGGAATTTCATAGCAGGGACATTTAAGTGATGAATAGCTACGCAGCTTAGTTATGCTAGCTAGTAATCATGTGAAAGATCTCTTTATTATTGCGAAGGGATAAACTGGAGAGAAAAAGAATCAAGTATGGAGCAATAATAGTGAGATGACTTTTCCTCTCTGATTGACATCAGTACAGCCAGTGCCAAACCAGTGTAACCGAGGAGAATCCGACTAACATTATTTAGAAGTTTGCAGTCCGAGCTGAATTAAGGTGCAGATTTTGTTCCAGCAAAGATTTTTAGAATGCCAGTATTTCAATCAGAAGAGAGCCTGTGAGACTGGAGGGAAAATTTTCAGCTCACTTATAGAGGGGAAGAAAGTGAGATTAGATTTCCCTTTTTTCCTTTGCATGGAAGCTAATGGGAGTATCGTGCTCTCGACGAGAAGCTGGATCCCGACTTGGCCCCTGCTCCTGCTAAATTCGCTTCCGCATGAGCAGCCTTGGCAATGCTCCTCCCTTGCTCCTGTGAATCAGCCCACAGAACAAAGCTGTAATAATGAATGGGTCTCTAATTGCTTTCAGTCTGGACTGGCTGTTACTTGCTACCGTCGTGGGACAGGGGAGAAGCAAGAATTAATTGTGGCCTTGTGAAGAGCCTCGTGCCACAGCTGTTCTCAGGACCATTCCTGTAGCTCAGACTACATGTTTCAGTGCCCTGCGGAGGAACACGGTTATTTTTGTCCGTCATTGATCTTTGCGCCAACAATGACCGCTCTAAATGAATGGCATATGCAAAATGCTCATCCTAAGATTATGTTCTCCCCAGTGCATGGGCAAGAAATCAATAGAAGGAAAGGAGTGCAGTGTCACTGAGAATATTAATTTCCCCCAGAATAACAGATTGAAACGGGAATCCCCTGGGCATACAAACTGAGGCAAGCAAACACAAACCTTAAATGCAGGAGAAAAAAAGAAGAAACTATGTCATCATAGACACAGTCTCCAAATCCCAGCAGATAGTTTTCCAGGGAGAATTTTCCATGTGGTAGTTACCTAGAGCAATATGTAGTGGTGTGATAGGAGTGGTGGCAGTACTTGGTAACCAATTTATGAAAGGCAATGCAATGAGTCTTTTGGTATTATGAGTGCCTGCAGACCCTGAAGGGAATCTATGGGCAAAAAATAAACCACTGGATTTCTATATTCTATTACCTAGAAAGCATCACTTTCCCCTAAAGTTCTTCAAATTACGTTTTTGTAGAAAATGTGAGGAGAATTAGATGCAAAAGGTCTTGCAACAGACGTAACTAAGCAGCTTACAGTCTCAGAAATGGTGAAAAATATGTGCAAAGGAAGGTTAAATGGTAAAATTCAGCAAAGGTACAGGATTTAGCATTAAATATAGGAAAATGAGATTTAAAAAATTTTCAAAGACAAGAGCACTAATTCTGTGAGGTCCTCTGAGGTGACATTCAATCTCCTCCATGTTATTCAGATTTAGGAGTGCTGTGGAGGCCTATATCAGAGATTGGTGTGACAATTCACTGAAGTTGGAAAAGTGCATACTTTTCCTTAGGAGGCACAGAGCACCTTAGTGCTCCGATCTCTCTCCAAAATGTTGACCCAACACAGACCTTCCCCAAGACATGATGTGGTTCAGTCTCCCAGGTTGGATCAGTAGAAATCTGAGAGGTCTGAAAAGCTCAGTATGATAATGAGTTGGGGCCAAGGCAAGCTAACCAGTTTGCATCCCTGATTAACCTGGTTTGACTTCGGGCATCTGTAAGGCTCCATCCCAGTTGTTGCCATTTATGGTGAAGATTGACCCTCAGGTAGAGCATGAGCCCCTCCAGAGAACATTTTTCTCTTCCTAGTGACCTCTTTCTGAAGGGCGTGTTCAAGGCACCTGCTAATGCGGAGGGCAATAGCGGAAGACCCAGGGAATACTAGATGTTTCTCATTGAAGAGTGGAAAGCATGAAAGCCCTCTTCTAAGTGAGGTGTTCAAGACTTTGAGGAACTTTGCTGCACTGCAAGGGTCTGGCATAAGCCAGACTCTTTGGGACATCAGGTTTCTTGCAGGTGGCCTACAAGTCTTGAATCCAAGATGTGAACCCTGGAAGCTAACCTCAGCTTTGCAGTTCTCAGCAGTTTGCTCAATAAATGAGATGATAGATAGACATTTGAGTGGCAGGATGAATGCTGGCAGAAACAAGACTGGCTGCATGAAAAGAAGCATGGCCGGCAGGTCGAGGGAGGTGATTCTGCCCCTCTACTCTGCTCTGGTGAGACCCCACCTGCAGTACTGCATCCAGCTCTGGAACCCTCAGCACAGGAAAGACATGGACCTGTTGGAGTGGGTCCAGAGGAGGGCCATGAAGGTGATCAGAGGGATGGAACACGTCTCCTGTGAGGACAAGCTGAGAGAGTTGGGGTTGTTCAGCCTGGAGGAGAGAAGGCTCCAGGGAGACCTTATTGTGGGCTTTCAGTACTTAAAGGGGGCTTGTAAGAAAGATGGGGACAAACTTTTTAGTAGGCTAAAGTAGGTCCTATCCTGTTGTGACATGACAAGGGGTAGTGGTTTTAAACTAAAAGAGGGTAGATTCAGACTACATGTAAAGAAGAAATTTTTACAATGAGGGTGGTGAAACCCTGGAACAGATTGCCTAGAGAGGTGGTAGATGCCCCATCCCTGGAAACATTCAAGGTCAGGTTGGTCGGGGCTCTGAGCAACCTGGTCTAGTTGAAGATGTCCCTGCTCATTGCAGGGGGGTTGGACTAGGTGACCTTTAAAGATCCCTTCCAACCCAAACTATTCTATGATTCTATGATTCTGCTGTGGTTCCCCAAGGTGGAACCATTATCATGAGAAACACATGAGCTTTCTTCCAAAGAAAAAGTGTCTTGGGAGAAAAAACATCTGTGCTTATGAGTGTAGCTATCTGGTGGCAGGAAGGATAAGGTCAAGAGATAAAAAAAGCCCTCTGAAGATGATAGAAATCTGACTTTCATGGCTCAATTGCTCAAACCTTGAGAAAAACTTCATTGACGTTAAGTACTCATTAGCACCGAGTGAAGAACATACTTGAAGTGTTATCTTCACAGGCATGTCTACTCTTTGTCCATCCTTTGATTTGATCAGCGGTGTGTTCTCAAGTCCCAACAATTCATATACACCCGCTGCTTTATCATTTGCAGGATCAAGGAGAATATTTTCACTCTCCAGTTACAAAATTTGACTGCAGGAAGAGTAGGGAGCAGGGTTTTCCTCCCGTGGAGATCAATGATGGTGTGGTGCAGTGTTTCAATGCAGGTATTTTGCTGTATCTCACATGCCTGGTTTTTCTCATTTAGCTAATTGCCCAATATTATGATTGGGGATCAGGAATTTTCTCTCACCTCAGATTGGCAATGACTGGGTGGAGAAGAGTTCCCTTCCTCTATAGTATGGGGCATGGTTCACTTTGTAGGGCTGGCCTGATTTTTATGTAACAAACCCCTGCTTTTGGAGGGACATAGCATATTGATCATGCCATTCATTTCTCCTGCTGCCTCCCTATGGCCATTATAGTGGCAGCTTTTGATCTTCTGTTAAGACTGAAGTTTGTTAGAAGTGTCCTACGGCTTGCAGCGTGGGAGCACGCAGCATACGTGATCAATGGGTCTGAGTGTGATTACACTGGTGCAAGAGCCGTCACACAGGGCTGAGGTCAGTAACCTGCTGCATGGCTTAGGACATGCATTCGCATGGCCACGAGAGAAACTCAGGCTGCTGCCACTTATTCCTGAACTCCTCAGTAGCTTCTGCTTGCCTGGGAAGACAGCAGCCTTGCACGCCTTTCACAATCTCTGCAGTACGATGCTCACATGGAAAACCTGAGTGAACAAAAAAAGATTTCCTAGGGAAGAGATTTCTCTGGAAGATTTCTGAAGGAAAAAGATGAAGGTAAAGCCCTGGAGTCATGCCTTTACTGAAAAACAATCTTGACTGCTGATAGTAACTGTGTAAATCTATTTGAATGAGAGAACAGTGAAGCATCTTTATTTTTCTCTCTTTCATAGCCGAACACTTAGGCACGAAACCCCATAATTTCCAAGTGAGTCACTAGAAAAGAGTAGATTTCAAAGGAACCACCATGAAGTTTGCAGCAGGTGAAAGCAGCCAAAAAATGAGATAAGGGTGAGGCATTTCATATTCATAACCCAGTCAGCAACTTCAGTCCGGTCAGCTCATGCACATATTGAGTTCATGTGGGAGACAGTAAAATACGGTGGGGTTTTACGGAATGAAAAAAACAGGAGCCTTTAGAACTACACATGGACTCTAAGTCTCTCAGCTCATCATTTAATCTTTCCTTCAAAGATATTTCTTCTTAAAAGCATACGGTTATTAACTGGCTTTGTCAAAACATACATTACTAGTCTGCACAAATGTAAGCAAAAAATATATTGCGTTTTTTGTAGTTTGGGTCACTAACCGAATATGAAGAACTGTGTCAAATTCTTCATCCTTGTATTTTTGCATCAGAATTGTCTATCTCCTTAAAAGAAATTATCTAATTACTCCAATGATGATTTGTATGACAATTATATAGATAAAGCCCTTTGCCATGTGTTAGCCTGCAGCTCAGACTTGGTAGCTTTACCTTGCTTTTTAAATCCTGTATTCTCTACAGCAGGACAAGATTCCTCAGCATCCTTTGAATTGTCAAGTTGTGTGAGACTAGATCCAAATCTCACTGAAATCAGCACAAGCTGATAATAACTTCAGTGTGCTAGGGAGGAGGTCCTTAAAGCACACGTTGCTCAGGCTATTTCATCTTCTATGTCTTTATAGAGATAAGGGCACGACCAGTAACAAGGAATCTTACTCAACCTAGTGGTGGCACCAGCTACGTGAGTGCCTTGAGAAAGTCACAGTCTCAGCGCCTACCTGTCAAAAAGAGCGAGGGCTCTGGGAAGTGCTGCGAAGCCCTCTAATGAAAGCCCTTGTTAACACCATCGTCTGCCTCTTGATTGCTATTGAAAGCTTAAGTGTTAATGGTTAGGCTGATTGCTGGTTTTTGGAGCATTTCATGTGAGCAGAGTTAAAGAAGCCCTTTGAAATCTCCAAACCAGAGCCTAACCACCATGAGATGAGACAACTGCACCAATAATACTTCTTATGGTCATCAAAAAGGGCAGCCTGGCTCTCCTTTTCTTCTTCTCCCTTGCTCCTTGGCATCTGTGGCACTGAGTGTGACCCTGCAAAGGGGCCAAATCAACTTGTTGACCCACCCTAAAAAATCCACTGTTTTTTGCTGGATTAGTGCTCTACTAGTTTACCGAGCTGGATTAGCTCACAGAGGGTTTGTACAAATGCTCACAAGAAAGAGATGGGACTGTGTGGTTGCATGCGTGAACTTGTGGAGCATATCAATTTACCTTCAGAGATGCGAGAAAGGACTCATGCTTGAAGGCTTCTCTTTTTCCAGCTGTATCGATTAGTCTGATACAAGCTGATACCTCTCCCTACAAACTTGCCTGCTTTATCCTTAGACCATCACAGCTCCAATATTACTACTCAATAATGCATACTGTGATCCCTTTAGTCATTAAAAGAAATCCCCAGGAGCCATCCTGGACTGAATAACCTCTGTGAAGACCTTTGCAAAGGCTAGTTATTACGTGGAGTGGACAATAAAGGGAAATGAGGTTTACGTTTGCTTATCCAAAAGGCCAGAGAGAGTTCATAGATTATTCTTTGCACAGATAAGCTAGACCTAATGTAAACACTCCTCACTGGAAAGTATTTGCTGTTTGTTTTCCTAACTTTAACCATGTGGCTAGCAAAAGCACAATAAATGAAATAAAAGACAGGCATTTTAATAATAAAAAACGCAGTGTCTTTGAAAACTCATGTTACTGGCCCCTGAAAAAAGTTAAAATTATGTTTTCTATTCACTGCATGAAACACATGCTGATGCGGCTGCAAAGCTTTCTTGCAAGTGAAAAATGGTAAGATTTCAAGCCCATCCCATCAGATACTCATCATTACATTAGAGCAGAGCAGTCTGCTCATTTTAGTTAAACCACTGCTCCTATGCCCTTTATTTGGGCAATACTGATGTTATATCAGGTTTTCAGTGAAATTAATGGATATTTGTCCAAGGGAGAGCTGGAGGATTGGAGGAGAAGCTTCTAATGCTTTCCAATTCTGCTATAGAAAATTCCAAACAAAATCCTTGGTGAATAAAATTTAGCATAGCATGGCTCTTAAAAATCTCACCCACTACCCATCTGTATCTTTAGGTTCATAAATATTTGAAGAAAAAAACTCTATCCTCTCTGCCAGAACTGTTTACAGATTATTTCAAACCAACCTGTGATTAATTTGTTTGCTCTTCACTGTCTTTTTCAAATGTGACTAAACTTAATTTATATCACCGAAGCCTCGACTCTCCATAGTAAGTTGTCCAACTGTGCCTTGGTATTTCAGAGCTAACAAAAGTGTCGTTTTTACAATTAATCCTCTTTGATAAAACTTTCCACTCACAAGAATAAAACTTTAATTTCTATTTTTTTATCAAAAAATTGCAGTGTGTTGTAGAAGAGTTGGAAACACGGGGCTGGGTGAGAGAAAGGAGGACTGGCCCCAGAATGAAAACAGAAGACCTGGCTGTTGGAGCTGGTCCGATGCCATGATGTAGTGATGTTTGTGATAGCTGCCGTTTCTATGGCAACGTGACAGCATGATTTACTGCAATAATAGAGAAAGCAAATGCAAAGCTTTTGTTTAACTTCAATGCCATGAGCTATTTGTTGATATTGGGGAGGAGGGAGGGAGAAGTTCTTTGGCTTCTAGTTAAGCACATTACTAACGTGTCTTAAGTATAAAGAGAAGTCAATAAAGGGGATCATGGTGTTCAAAGCTCCCTTCTGTGCTCACGGAGCTTGCACACACGCGCAGACGCGGTGCCCAACTTCCCTGCGATGCACAGCGTAGGAGATTTCTCTGTGCAGACTGCAATACCCGTCCATCGCCCGGCTCAGGAGAGCGGCACAGCCGAGGTCACCGAGCAGAGTCAGCGGCAGAGTCGCTGGCTCAGGCTTCCTGCTGGGCTAGGTCTCCGGCTGGTGGCTGCAGCGTGAATGTAAAACGAGTTGCTGGACTAGGGTGGCTGTAGATGTTTGTTTCTGGAGTACATCAGCAGGTGAGGGTAAAGGTATGGCACTGGCAGAGCTGAAGAGGTGGGTTTATTGGAGTCCATGATGGCTGCAGGATCCTGCTGAGATGTGGTGGTGGTGGTGTGGCTGAGGTGGGGAGAAGGACTAGAGTTTGGGAGAGGAAGATTCACCTTTATAGTGGGGTTCCCCAAGGCTCAAGGGGCTAAGATGGAGCTTGTGCTGGTAAACAAAAACTGCTTCTAACCATTGTGGTTGAGATCTGGTCCTCTATACTGGGTTAGGATGAACAAAGGGGCAAAAAGTTATGTTTGCTACCTACTCTTACAAGATTCACAAGGAAAAAGTAGAGGCTGGCAGGTAATTGTTCCAGGTTTGGAAGATCATTAAGACTGACTGTAATGAAGACTGGAGTTAACACAGGGAGAAAAGGATAGGATCGGGGACAGTGTGGGGCTCCATGTTTAGCTTTATTGTTGAACCGTGCAACATCACAGCACTGAATTGAAGGCTGGTGTCAGACATGGGAATCATCTTTTGTTTAATTGCGGGTAAGTGTGTCTGATTAGGAGTAGGTGATTGGATACTGGGGCTGGGCAGCTTTACTCGGCCATTTCATCTGAATTTTCCCTTTCTGTCTATCCCTTGCTGATGTGCCAAGCCATCATCATGAAGGAGTGGGATCAGCCAGAGTAACTCCAGCAGGGAGCTGACGTCCCCTGGTATAATACTGGCTCTGCCACTGGCTGCCCATGTGAGTGGCTCTGTGGGGGCTGCTCCGCACCAAAAATGGGCCATGCGAGATTCTCTAGTTTCTAGCAGTGCATCCTCACCTGAAGCTTACACCTTGCTTGTTTTGGGATGCTTTCCCACCTGGAAAAGTAAGATAATCCTGAGCTGTTCTTGCCACGGCCGTGCCTGGCTTGAGTACAGGGAGTGGGGAGGTCCTGGCTGAGGCAGTGGCCACCTTTACTCCTTCAGTGTCTTTACATTCATCTCTCGCTGTTTGCTGCTGAGCACTCTCAAGGACAGGAAGCTCGACTAGGTAAGCCTCCCAGCTACTCCACTAGGACTCCTCAGGAATATGTCTTTATTAGTATACTAAGCACAATCTGATGCCAACTAGCACTGAGCAGCTTGGGTCCCTACCAGCAGGCTACCTGATCTTCCCAAACAGGGTGGCCCCATGCCATCATCCTGATCCTTGCCCATCCTAGGCAAGGGATCTGAACCCTGCCATGCAGGTCCATGCATTTAAATAGAGGTACTGCTGCTCTGAAGCAGTGTTAGTAAGATCCAAGTCAGCCTTTACTGTCCCTTGTAAAATATATCTGATATCATAAGATTTTTTTTCCTGTGTACATAACACGATATTGTACATCAACAATAAATAGCATTGTTGAAATGACAGAAAGCTTTGGGTATAATTACAGGAAAAAACTTACCTGTTTACCTTCCTTATATCTTGCAGTTATAGAAGGGTGTTAGTTTATTCTTTATTTAATCTGCACCAGTTCTTATTCTGTAAGATCATTTTGTGGTGTGTGCTGCTGGAGTACATTTGTAAAACCAAATTAGCAAAGAGGACACAGATGTTGCTCTGCATTCTCTTTTTAGCCATACAAATTATAAACAATGTCTCTTTATATTAAGATACACTTTTCTGTCTCATATTGGTTTTAGAGCTGATTCTTTCAGTATGTTTTCTGTTTAGAGCAGCCTGTTCTTGTTTAAATATCCCCACTACTGTGCTTCATGTAAAAATAATGTTGCTTTCACATTCAGTGCACGTATCTCAAATCCATATTACTGAACTGATGCAAGGACAGAAGAATTAATAACATTGTAGAGAGCCATAAAAACAAACGGTGCATTTCTTACTAAAGTCTAGGCTGACAGATTCAACAAGTGTACTTTGGCTTGTGTATAACGAGGTAACAGCTAGCAGCCCCCAGAGCAAAAGTGCCTTCACCGCTGGTACCTTATCTGAGCACGTTAATAGAGAGTCCAAAAGCTGATGGTGGTGGAGGCCGAGTTGTCTTTCACTAAGACTTTATTGCAAAGAATTCTTTCCTACTGAAATACACGGCATTCAAAAGTTCTAATGTAGATTTCATAGCACAGAAATGTTAAACTTTTTTTTGGTCCAAGATCAAAAGAAATTATCCATATTTCTCGTATTGTTTTCTTTTATAACCCTGATGTGAAGGCATTCTGACTTCCGTCAAATTTTGGTTTGGTTGACTGTGGTTGATCTGCTGATAAGAAGGTGTATTTGAGTGCTTTTTTTTTCTTTTTTTTTCCCCCCAAAATCAAGAACTAGGTCATATTGGTTTTAATTCGGTACATGCTCCCACCAAATATATATTTTAAAGATGAACTGTGTTAAGATCACGACTCTCAGCTTTTGAGTAGACAGCAACAGACAACAACACGACAACAGTGTGTGTGCGTGCAGGAAAGGGGTGCTATAATTGCCCAAAACTGGAAGAAGTTTATAATGAAACTGTGAACAGCTGTTGTTAAGACTCATTCTGAGCAGAAGAATGCACCTCCTGATGTTTCTGTTCATTCGAGACATTTCTGTGCCACATGGTGTCCATCACACTGAATGCTTTCCCTATGGGCTGGGTAGCTAATAAGACAGAGCAAGCTTTCTGTTGAACAGTGAGATGTCTTGAGTCAGCATGTCATATGCAATAAAAAACTAGGGACTTGAGTGGTGAAAATGAATTTAGGATACTACAGATTTGCTGATAAAAATTTTCTCCAGCAGCGAGCATCATACGAAAAAATGAAATTGTCCTCCTTGATCATTTTTTTGTTGTTTTAATTTTGGGAACAGGATATTATTTGGGGCTTTGATGCATTCTACAGTAGGACTTGAACTGGATTTTTAAGATTTTTGGGGGATTAAATTGCAATTTGGGTTTTTAGTGGGGCTTTTGGACTTATCTTGAAGTTAGAATTGAGAATGTTGCTGTAACTGCTGGAGTCATCTGGAGCTTTATTAAACTAGAAACTTGCAGGAGGTAGGGTATCAGTCTGTAATGGATCTTAAAACGGGGAGTCCAGTCTCGTGTTTGGGAAACTGAAGAGATTGATTGAGAATAGGCCTATCTGAGGTAAAGAATAATCTTTTTGATGGACTGTGATGGATTTATCTGTATCAACCCACCACTTAGCTTCGGTGTTGAAGATAATGCAACTGAAAAATCAACAACCATGAATCATTTTGGAGAAAGCTTTAATTTTACCTTTCCACTTCAAAGTAGCATACCTGGGTTGCAAAGTTTCAGAAAACACACTTTAAAGAAGATCATAACCTGAGAGTACTTTCTACTTTATTATTCGAAGTATGAGACTATTTTCCCTGCACGCCCTTAGATTTCTCTCTAAGTTTGGCAAGACGAAGCATTTCCAGACCCAAAGCAGCCATTTTGTAACCAACAGCTGCCTCTCCCTAGTCCAGCTGGCAAGCACCTTCACCTCTGCTTTTCTCTTTTTTTATTGCTGACATGTTTTGTCTCATTATATCTCCTGAAAACAATTAGCCATCAAATGGCAGTCCTTTCAGACTGCATTGAGGCTGAACTCTGGTGAAAGGTCAAACCGTTTCCAATCATCCTCTTTCACATACAGCCTTCCTTTAAAACAGCCCTTAAAAAATAACCCAAACGCAGGCACGAAATTTGCAGCTGGCTTATATGAAGGAGCATTCATTAAGTGTGTGTGGAATAGTTTCTGTAGCTCTCTTCATGAGCAGAGAACAGGAGCTGGAAGAGGTCCAGTTGGTGTCTTGTGCCTCTTGTCATGGCTTGGTCAAGCCCTTCCCCTTCATCCTCATCCTGTCCCTCCTTTACTTCTATTTCATTTCAAACTGTCAGTCCTATGTTCTTCTTCCTGCTTGTTGTCGTGCAATCACTTCACTTTAGCTGTCAACCTTAGGATGAGATGTACTGTGCCTCAGAAGTGCCTATCATTCTGCATCAACTCTCAAGGAAGCTGAAACGACTGGCTCCTATGCAAACATCTATCCTGCAGCCATCTGGAGACAGGAGAGAGATGGCACCAGCCTCAGCACTCTGAAAGCAATGGATTCATAGAAAAGGGTATTGAAAGCAGTGGAACAGCGCAGGGCTTCCAAACATTTCATCAGCACAGCATGAGGTACTACTGTCCTTCATAAAGACCAGGCATTTGTCATGTGCTTAGAACAGTTTATCAAAGAACCAGCAATTGAGCTTTTTTCATTTCACTGCTCAGCCCAATATCACAGCCAGTCTTTTTTTGCCCCTTATTTTTTAGCATTGGGAGTTAACAACTAAGAGGTACTCAGGGGTTCAAGATACAAAAGTGGGACCTGAGAAACATGTTCAGTGTCTGCCTCGGTGCAGACTTCCTTCAAGCTTTTTGCAGGAGGTAAGTCTAAAGGTCCTTAAGATTTTTTAGTGTTTTGTTTAAGCAGCTGGGATAAAACCTGCAGTCCTACTGAGGCTTCGTCATTGGCTTCAGCACAGATAGGATTTCACTTTCTATGTATCTAAACCACAGCTGATCATCTGGGAAATAGGGGACCTTTCATTCCTGTTTTATCTCTTTAGATCATCAACTGTTCAAGGCATTTTCTTACAAACTAATATAACAAAAGCCTGCACTCAGCTTAGACCACAAGGCAGCAGATTATTGTTAGTGCTACTTCTGACAGCCTGGCAAAGAGAAGCCTTAACACTTAATATAATAAAGAGGTGAGAACAGGTAGGTATTTTGACTTGCTGGCTGCTTTGTATATCCAGGCTAAAATTTTCAAAAAGTATAGAAGAATTGTTCCCTAAATACTCACTTTGTTTATCAAGAGTATTGGAAGGATAAAAGCAAAATTTGCTCTCTGTGTGTGGGCGTACAGGCATGCACACACACACACACGGACACGCGTGCCTTGGAAGTTGCTTGCAATACCGTAATGAAGCAACCCCCTGGAGCTGAGCTCTAGGCCCTCAGGGGAAATACTGACTCTGCTCTTTTCAATTTGCTGAGAAGAAACATTTCATTTTTGAGTCTGACTCAGTGAAAAGGCTGATAGCCTGCCTTTTGAATAAACACTGACTTGCTTATCCAAAAGGCAGTAAAATCACCTTTGGTTTGATGGATTCAACTGCAGCGTTGAGTAATGAGTTGAAAAATAACATTGCACAGACCTGTCAAGGCACCTCTGCATGATCAGACTCAGCATTACATGAGCTGACAGCAGTCTATGGTGGGAAGTTACCCACTGACAAACTTTTTCAAACCAAGTCAGCTCCTGGCTTGTATAATACAACTCACAATCGTCTCCCTGAGTCCTCTGTGAGAATGGCTTATCTGTAAACCATCGGAAGCACTTCTGGAGTCTTTTCAGCTTTGATCTCCACACGATGACAACCAAGACCTGGGCTATGTGGAAACTGTGGCCTAGAGGGGACAAGACGTGCCCAGCACAGCTCCTCCACCCCGGCGGGGAGATGTTGGCTGGGGCTGCTGTGTGGGGTGTTGGGGAGGGTGCTCAGCTCCCTGCTGCAATAACAACCGGTCTGGGCTGAGGCCACTCTAACCGCACCACATGCACAGTGGTGGTGCTTCAAGCAACGCTTGACACCTATTTTTGATTTGCCCGTTCTCTCCACGATGGTAAATGGCCACCTCTCTCTGCTGCCAAAAATGACAAGCCCAGAAGTGGAACAGCATCTGCAAGGTCCACTGCAGACCACATCTTTTCATACACCTAAGTGAAACGCTGCTGTTAGTGTGTTGTAACTCGCATATATAGATGAGCCACTTACTGCTGCCGTGTTGCAGAATAACAAGGCCCTTCTCTTGGGCTCTGGGCAGCGCTGGATCCTGCCGGCATGTGCGGAGCCTGCAGAGCTGGTGCAGGTCCAGTCCAGGAGGGGCCAATGCTCTCATGGCTGCCGGGGCACCAGGAACAGGAGTCATGGTCGTATTTCCACCAGCAGCATGCAGCTGGGGACACACATTGCTGGGCTGTGCAGGACCCCGGTCACCACCCCCGTCCCTGCTCTGCTCTTCCAGCTGGGCGCTGCAGGATGGCGCCATGTTGGGGGCGGCACTGCCCTGTCCCTCGCCGTCACCCTTGGCCCCCAGCTCGCTTGCCTTGCCTGTCGAGGTGCAGTTTGGTGGGCACGCTCTGCCACATCCTTTTTTAAAACGCAAGGACAGTTCCATGCGAGATCGCTGAGCAGGTGTGGATGAAAAGCAATGCTGCAGGCAGGACTGCAGCGCGCAGCCGGGCACCGGGCAGCACACCCTGGCAGCGGCCCTGCCCCAGAGCGGCGATGCAAACACGACCTGGGGAAAGGCTCCTGTGCCTGCGAACTGATCCACTTTTCCAACTACAGAAAAAGACAAGGAAGTTGACCCAATAAAAAACTTTGCTTCTACCTATAAAACGTGTCTTGTCTAGGTCCTTAAACTATCAAGGCTACAACAACATTGTCAATAAATGCACCTTATTTCACTGCATAGCCATTTTATAAAAATCTATTTTTCTTTGTGTGAGATCCTCCCTGCAGTACAAGAAAGGTAATTCAAAACAGACTCAGGAATAATGGGATACAGTCTCTGCAGAGAAGCCAAGGTGACTCTTTATATAATCTTTAAAACCTCAAGAAAATTAGACACTTCTTTTGCCTCACGAGGACTGAAGCCCTGAAGACCTGATCCCTAATACGGATGAAACACGTGAGAAGTGTGAACATGACTTAAATTGATCATGGCACTCCAAGTTAGGCTGTGCTTGAACAGTTTGCCATCATGCTTTATATTAAGGCTCTGTGCACAGGTAGTTTATAGAGCCTTATCTGATGATTAATGTCTGTTATAAACATGTATGGATATGTTAAATGTGTTACACATATTATAGATAGTATTATAGATAGATGCAAGCCATTACTGTAGGTAACCTATTGATCTGTTAGTCTTTGTAAAAAAAACCACCTGTAACAGCTCATTAAAAGTGAACATAACATGAAGGGTGACCCGGCTTGCCCTAGGATGGGGATGCTCTCATCACAGATGTTTCAGATAAATTTTCTATATCTGTCAGCATGTTTCATCACTTGCTCAACAGTTGTCCTATTAGCGCTCACATAAGCCTTTTCTGCTAACTTACTTGGTTTTGATGGGTAGGATAAGTTTCACTTGGCTTTATTTACTGTAATGACCTGAAAATACCCCTACTATCTACGTGTGGTCTACCATGTTCCAGAGACACTATGAAGAGCTAGTCTGCAGGGCTGTGTGTATGTAGCAGAAGGCACAATGGGGCCCAAGAAACCCCCAAGCACCTCTGGGCAAGGTGAAGCAGTACGGTGCCAGGAGGAGCTGCTCGCGTGTCCCCAGCAGCAGAGCTCTCTGCATGGCAGGCAGAGCAGCACCAGCACGGTGAGCACTGTGCCTCTTCTCCATCCAGCTCCCAGGCAGTGCTTATGCACAGGGTCTTTAATACCGACTAAGAAGCAGTTCCTGGACTCTCCTCTCCTGAGAAATCCCACCTCTCCCCAGACCATGGCTGGTCTGCAGCCTTGGGTTCCCTCTTATTTAATCGCTGTCTGGCCCCAGCACCCCAGGTTGCCTCTCCCTAGCAGTCAGAGCGTGCCATATGATGTGGGAGCTGTGGGTTCAAAGCCTCCAGGCAGCCTAGAGTTCATGTCTTCTGCTGCTGGGCATGTTTTGTAACCCATAGAATCATAGAATCATTAAGGTTGGAAAAGACCTCTAAGATCATCAAGTCCAACCGTTAACCCAACACCACCATGCCCACTAAACCATGTCCCTAAGCATCTCAAAATATGCTGTGAGAAGTGCCTATCTCCATGCCCTCACAGGGGCTGTAGGAAATGAAGAGGCTCAGCCTCACCAACAAACCTGAACCCAAGAGAAAGGTGAGATTTCAGACACACGCCACTTATCAGCAGTGCTGCTTGCCTGAATCCCTGCTCAGTGTGTCAACTCTCATTTGGGGATGCTCAGCTTTAACATCTCCTCCCATATACAGGGAAAAGACATGAATATACATCCATATATTGGGGTGCCTATATCAGCTCTGGACATCACTTGGATGCTTAAAGCTTTAGTGCTGCCACAGATATTTACCTTGAATGACTAATACATGAAGTATGAACAGAGATGTATCCCCAGTCCCAGCTCCCTCCCATCAGCCTGTCTCCTCACTGGCCAGAGAACTTAATACAATATTTTGTCTGCCCCTGGGTTCCTCTTAAATATTGGTGGTCTCTTCCTTGGAATCCACCTAAAGCATCTCAGTGGTTGCCATGTGGAGCACAGTACGGTCCAAACTCTGAAGCTAGCCCTGCTTCAGGCAGGAGGTGGGGCCAGAAGATCTCCAGAGGTCCCTTCCAACGCACATTTTTTCCTCTGATCAATGAAGAAATGCCTATAGGTTGATTTAGTTGCAGAAACAATGCTGGGGCCAGACTGTCACCTGCACTGTAATGTCACATCAAAGCCCAGAGAAAAGTTCATCTGTGCTTCTGAGATTAGGATCCAACTTCTTTTTTTAAGTAAGTGCCACATGATACCTTATTGTTACACAACCCTGAGAGCACTGTCAGACAAATCCTGCTATGTAGGAGGGTATCGGTATTATCACAAAGGCATGACTGATAAGGAAATGCCCAACTTCCACTCAAGTATTATATTGCCATGGACTTATTCTGGATATACCAGTATATTTGGAATGACTTAACTGGGTTTTCTGGCTATCTGACATACAATGAAAACCCCACCATTTTCTTTTCTTTATTTTTTAGCTATTTGTAATTAAAACCTGCAGAAAAAGAAATAGCCATCACAACGGTTAGGGAATCTGCGGCACACGCAAAAGCTTGAAAAAGAAACACGTTTTGTGAAGTGGCCTATACATCCCAGATCTGGACTGTTTGAGAGAAGGGGTAGAGTCAGCACCAAACTCAGCTTGCCCTGGCTCCTCCCTGGGAAACATCTGTCAGTGACTCGTGTCTGTAGTAAGGTAGTGCTTGCTCACGTACCCTTGTTTGTCAAAGATGCAACAGGACGGCATGGGGAGATGCCACCTCACCAGCCATTTCAAGATTTATAGATTAACAACCACGCCTTGAAATACCATCCTCTCGTGAGCCAGGCAGCCAGTCAAGAGCCTGGAGCATGCTTTCACGTGTGGTCAGTATGTAACTCTGATTTATGAGCGAGTGCTGCGTTTTGTACTCATTACAAATGCCTGTCTGTTTTTGACAGCATGATCTCATTGCTGTTTAAGTGAAAGATGACTGTTAGGTTATATGGCTGGTAAGCAGGAAAACTCCGGTAGAATATGAAGCGATCGAGAGCCAGGAGTTACTCTCCATTGCAAAACCCTCTCTGTCAGGCTCGTGGGACGCTACCGTCTACCGGGGGTGCACTTCCAACATTGTGCCGAGCAAGGAGCCAGTACTGTGGTCCCTGCGGGCAGCAGTGGGCAAAGCAAACAGGCGGCCTGGCAGCGTTCCTTGAATGAGTGCAAGGAGGCAGGTTGTACAGTCGGTTTTGTACAAAGAGATAGTGAGAGATCTAAAACAGGAAAGCCAAGTTTTGCAAACCAGTACAGTGTGTCCTAAAAAGCAGTAAACATCATTAAAATGATTTAATGATTTTTATAGATGTACATACTACCTTCCTTCTGGCCAGACTGTAACTGCATGGCTCCCATGTTCCTACATGCAAGTGGGTGCTACTTTGCATCCCTCCTTCTCATACTTCTTTCTCTTCAGTTTCTAGCCAGTGTGCACCTTCTTCCCTCTGCCTCCAAAGAAGTCTCCGTAAGAGCTTTCTGTCTCTACAGCAACAAGCACAGAAGTAAGAGATGGTCTCAGAACAGAGAAATGAGCTTTTGTAGACTGCTCCAGCTGGTGACTCTAGCGAAGCTATAAACAGTTAGCCTGCTAAAGATGTTCCCAAAGACTTGCTTAGCGTGATAACACAAGGCTGGGAGCTAAGGGTGAGGTAATACGGTAACTGCTTTACCAACACAGTAGCTGAGCCAAAAGCAGAATGCAAAGCAAAACACTTAAAATTAAAAATGTTTATTGAACTTCAGAGTGCTCTGATCGGGCTGTGAAGGCGTGTCAGTTCATTGCCTCACTGTACCTCCACCACGATGATCCCTTTCTCATCAGGGAGGTAGGTTTGCTAAAGGCCCAGGAGCGCTACCTCGGCATCAGGAAGGGGAAGGAGAAGCTGGTTCAGCTCCAACCTCATGTAAATGTAAGTCTTTGGGTACTGAGCGCTGAAAGCCTCAGAAGTGCAGGGAAATGGTACCTGGACTGTGTCTTAGGACTGATAGTGCTGTGCCTTTACAGGGTATGTTTTGATTTTCCTCATCCTCATATTTCTACAAGTGTGCTGGAGAGAGTCACCACTTTTTAGTGGGTTTGGCTGGACCCTGCAAGGATCAGGAGGATCACCCCATGCTCTTACATACAGAAGTCTTGTCCTTGTGAGGTGAAGACTGTCATCCTCTAAATAGATTGTGCCAAGTGATAGCAACAGCAGATCTTACCCAAAGCTTACAGCTAACCTTTGTGTTTGGAAAAACAGGGGCTAGATGGACTCTGAGTCCTGTTTTGGATTTCTAATCCTTCTCCAGAAGATAATGTCCAACCTGGTGTGTAGTCTGTATCCTTAAATTTTCCAGGCTGAAAGGCCACATCAAAGAGAAAATATAATTCAACTCATGCACCTGCACCAGGCTTTTGTTCAAATGTAGGATACTCCTCAGTTGGACATCAAGGAATTCATCATTAAGACCATCAAATTAGACATTCCTTTGCCTGAGTCCTCCGCAAAACCTGAACCTCCAGACTTGCTCCAGGCACACACACCCTTCCCCGTCGGTCCTTGCAGCTCCTCTCCTGTACCATTCCTTCCAGAAGGGTCAGGATGGAGGGGCTGGACCCCACCTCTGTCATTGGCCTGGGGTTGGACGCCATCCCTGTGTTGATTGGCCTAGGGTTGGACCCCATCTCTCTGCTGCTGGACTGGGGATTGGGACATTGACCCCAGAGGTGGGAAGCACAGATTGGAGGCTGCAGATTTTCACCCACACCCCGGTGTGCCCACGCTGTCCACTGACAGATGAGGGGAAGCTGGGGGATGCTCCAGTCTCCTCTAGAAGCTGTGCCCCGGCAGGTTTTGGGACTGACCAAACGGGTGAGGGGACGCCAGTAATGGTGCTTTGGGAACTGGGGCTCACCTGGGGCACGGGGCAGTGCGGGGTCCCAACACCAGGCCTCCACCTGCCTCCACGAGATTTTTCTCCATTCATCCAGGCTGGCTTTAAATGTCTGGAGCAGCAGGGACTTCCCCCCATCCTCAGGAGCCACTGGCACTGCCTGATGCATTCCTCTGTCAGGCTTTCCCTGTCATGATGCTCTTTCTCAAATCAGAAGTGACACCCTCTTCCATGAGCCGTTCTGTGCAATGTTTTCTCTGAGTCCCTTAGCAAAGAAGAGAGAAACAAGAGCAGCCTCAGACGGTGCCAGGTGGCTGGAGGATGGACGTTCACGCTGTTTCTGTACGTGTCCCGAGTGTTTCCGTACTTTTCTTTGCCTCTTTCAGAAGAGGATGTTTATATCCTCCTGCTGCTCCCTCTGCTCCCGTACCCAGCAGCTCATCTTTCAAGGCTCTGCAGAACCGGACTGGCTTTGCTTAGGGCATCATCGCTCAAAATCCTCAGTTGTCAATGTGACATTTCCAGGTATAATATTACAATGCTGCTGTTCAAGTTTTAGCATTCAAATCCTCAGCAATGAGGGGGGGGTGGGGAAGAAATAAACAACTGAACATATTTCTCTCTTTGCTTTAGAGATGTTTTCAGAAATGGGGTGTGGGAGTTACTTTGCTCAGAATGAGTGGGCGCCGGAAAACAGCACCAACAGTTGAATTTTGAAAGACATCTGAGAAAGACCAAAGGGGTCATCGGGCAAGCCAGCAAGGAAGAGCCAGCGGCCGTGAAAACGTGAGCTGGAAAGAACCTGGCCAGGTTTTGGCTGTGCTGGCTGAAGGCAATGCAGAGTTTGATGTGCTATGGAGGAAAGCAGGATGTGACATGACTGTTTGGAGCACAGGAAAGGGAAGATTCAACCAAGTCAAGATTCGGGGGGAAAGGGAGGACAGGAGGTGTCTGGAGAGGGAAGGTGCTGCTTGCCTTTTCTCTACTCAGTGGGTAACAGCAGTGTCAAATCCTTCTTATGCTTTACACCTATCCTACATGTCAATTATGGGTTGGGTATTTGAAGGTGTCCGTGGCAGTCTGGTTCCCAATTCCCACCAAGCTTTGAGGCAACGTGGATGCTCAACTGTCACAAAGTCACCTTGAAAAATCTCATCCAATGTGTGGAGAAAAAAACAACCCTCTTAGACTGCAGCTTCAATGAATGTGTAATGCTCGCTGGCACCGGGCTGGGACACGAGATGAAAGCTGACTCAGAAAGGAGATTACCTCCTACTGCATGACTTCACTGCTTTCAGGAGCAGCCAGGTGTTTCTTGAGAGACTCCCATCCACCCTGACCGAGGACACCTACTGCGGGGGTGGAGGGTGGTGGGAAGAGAGAACGGGGAAGATCACTGGGCAAATTATCTAATTGCAGGAATTGATCAATGTGACACACTGTGGGTAGAAACATCTCTGAAACATGCTCTTTTCAGATGAATCAGAGGAAAATTCAAAACAAACAACATAGCAGAGACAAGGCTGGGATTATTTTTTTTTAACATTATTTATAACGCAGCAATGTCCAATGGTTCTAGGGGCCTCATATAGGCATTGAGCAGAAGTGCACACAGTTACCCCATAGTTTATAATTTATAAGGCAGACACTCAAGGAGATGAAGAGTGGGATTTGCAAATGCACTTAAAAGTTATAGCAGCAGAGCTTCCCCGGTTTCAGTGGGACACAAGTGTTTTTGAGAATCCTGCGCTGAGGGATTTCTGCAGAGAGATGGATATGTTACATGAGGGGTTGGGTTTAGCGTTCCCCTGCTCTCCCCATTGCCATTCAGACCCTTATCCATTATAGTCTAGACAAGTCTTGCCCACGCAGTGTCAGTCACAGCCTTCTTGAAGGTCACCACAAAGTCTGTAGAGGTTTGCAGAACATTAGAAAAAGCATAAGAATAATTCAAGCTTACAAAATTCTCCCAAGTCCTCAGGCCATCTAGGGGCTCACACCAAGACAGCTGTGCCAAAGAAGTGCCTTGTGTTTTCAAAACACTGAAGAAGCCCTGGTGGAAGTCCACTCCCTGGGAATGTTTTATGGGGAGGATTGCACCGGAAAAATGGCACAGGAGGGAGGTAAATCTGCAGTTAGACCTTGCTGGGGAGCTGTGTCACATCACTGCTGGCATCTCGTCAGGTCTGATGCGGGAGCAGGGCTTCTTCACCATGGTCCCCACCCTTCCCCTCACCTGACAAATAGCCCTTCCCCAAGCACCGCTGAGCTCATGAAATGGGCGTGTTTGCATGGTTTGCCACCCACCCCTCGGTCGGGTGACAGGCACATGGGAAGGTGTCATACGCCCAGGCTGGAAAGATAGCAAGTCAGGAAAGCAGCTGGGACCCTGCTGGGATGGACTGAGGGAAACAGCTCACATCCTCCATCAGCACCGAGGGCTGCGGAGGAAGGGATGAGACCGTTCCTACATCCCGAGCCCCGTGCTAATGCACGGCCCCTCCATGCACGGGCAATTTCAGCATTTCACCCTTCTTCTCACCATCCCCTATAAGCAGTTCCCTTGTTCTGGAGGCTGATAGCCCACTTTGGTAGCACAGACACAGACTGTCCACTGCCAACTGGCCTGAGTGTCCAGACGTTTTCCTGGCCTGCCTAACGAATATAGTGGTATATGGAGATACACTCGGGCTCCAGAGAGGAGAGCCTTGCTCCTTTGTAAGTCAGTTAAGGTACTTCTCCTGGAATAAGAGGATCTGCATACGGCGATAATCAGGACCAGGGACAAGCCTTCCCCACCAAGAGGGGAAATTCATTCTTTGACATAGAAGTGGCTCCCAATGAACTGCAATGTGTATGACCAGAACCAAAACTCACTGTTTTCACTTGCTGATGCTTACAGTTTGAAAGGAAGTGCAGCTTCACAGAGATGAACCCTCTGTTCTCAAGTTGTCTTGTAGAATTTCATCAGAGTGGCATTCCTCCAGGGAGGGTTACACAAAGGGCACAGTCAGGTTTTCACTTCAGGACTATGTAAAGGGGAAGCCTAGAGCCAAAATCAAGTGCCTGCTGCAAATTTTGGATTTGCGATTAGCAGCATTTGCTATGCATCCAGTATCCTGCAGAGGAGATTTTGCAGATACATGCAAGGAAATTAAAGGGGATGGATTAAAGTTTATAGTGTGAATAAACAGGATTCAGAGTCTGAGCGCTTTTAAGCACTCAGAAGGTGCAAGAGAAACCTTTTATGCTGTTCTGCTCCTCCCTGCCTGCTGATTGTCTTCATTTGGGCTTCAGTAAATGAAAGCCATGAAGCATCAGTCCAGGGCTGCCTGAGGTGTCTGCAACTCCCTGCCACACTGACACTTTGACACACTGACACAACAGCCATCTCAGGTTGTAGTCTCACCTCTCTCAAATCAGCCCATATTTCAGAAAGTCACCATTAACCTGCCTCTGGCCTCTCCCTTTCCTGGTCCCACACCTTCTTCTCCACCAGGCTGCCAGGAACAAGCCAACACGGAGATGGGTGGTGGGGAAGCAGTAACTAAATAAAGGTATGAGAACACTGTTGTGTAGCATTTAATATTTTTTCTTTTCTCTTTAATTGGAAGCCTAAATGAAGCTGATTTTTGCTTAGGGAAGTAGTTAAAACATCCATAGCTTTTAATAAACGTGATGCTCCGCTGGAAGGGCTCAGCTCTTCTAAGCAAGGAAGATTCGGTGTCAGTATTTGTTGAATCATCGCTAGGGACCAAAGACATCTTCTTTACAATACATTAAGCAAGCCAATGTCTCTGCTATGCTGATATTTTGGCATTACAAAACAAAAATGGAAAAGTGTCATTAGATCATGTGTTCTGGTAAAGGAGAGTTGACTGAGCTTTGGGCTCCGGGAAGTTTAGCGTACAATGTCTCTGGCTACGAGGACTGGCAGTGCAAGGACTCCCTCTGGTCACATCATGTGGGGAGCCACTATCTAATGCAATCTGAGGAGTTACTTTAAAGATGCATGTTGTGTGTCTTGAGCTGCCTCCCTGACATTAAAGCTCCAGCCGTGAAGGTTGCGAGGGACCTGCTGGTTCAGAAAGCCTGGATCCTTTTTACAGCCAAAACGTCAAACACTGCCTACCATACCCTGATGAGCAGGTTTTAAGCAGCTACATTGTCCTGCTAATTGGTGAACAGACTAAACTCACTGCTGGTTTATATCCACTTGTCGTTGGGCTAATATTATCTCCAGCTTAAACAGTTTTTCTCCTTCCCAGGTTTTTGTCCTGGTGATCTCGTAGACAGCAATCCTATCCATCAGGCTTCATTTACCGGGTCAAACGTCTCCCGCTCTTTTCACGTCTCAGGAGCACCTCAGCACAAGCAACTCCTGGCAAGGGGTAAGTTGCATTTACCTGGGGCCAGGCTGAAAATGTCACTGTGGGCTTGCACAGGGGACCTGTCAGCACGGCTCCCTGCTCCGTGCACATGGTGGGAAACGAAGTCTTGCACCCCCTTTGCTCCCTTCTGAGCAGTTGGTGGCCAAGCCACTGGTACCCTGGGTTTCACTGAGGCCTTGCAGCTGCCTGCTGAGGGCGGGCGGGCAGAGAGATGCTGCTGCCGAGCAGCTCGTCCCGCGGGGAGGCGTGGGGAGGTGTCTGACTCCGGAGGCAGGGGGACACACCAGCCGGCTCCAGCAAGGGTGGCGAGAGCGGGGCTGTCCCCCTGCTCCTCCTGCCCTCCTGGCTGCAGCGTGCCCTCAGCCTCCCTGCGCTCACTTGCCGGGGCGAGTAGTTTGTCTCTGGCTTTGCGCTCTTCATCTGTGACCTCCCAAGGAGCCGGCAGTCCAGCATCGGTAAGACCCTCCAGATGGAAAAGTGTTTCAGGAAGGCTTTTGGTATGCAGTGAATTGCCTACGGATCTCCCTTGTGAAGACTTAACATTTTTGCTTCTTGGCTTTGCTGTCAAAACGGCAAAGATGGAGTATCATTTCCATCTTTTATCCCCCTCGCATCTTTGTGTATAATGCCCAGTTATGTTGAATCTGTCCCCAAAGTGCATTTGCTGGCCAAGCAAGCGTGGAAGAAGCTGCGTGGTGTAAAAACAGCAGGTTTGTGAGGGATGTGCAATGACAGGATCTGTAAGGAGAGCAAACAAAATAAGCCTGAATGAAGATACAAGATCATCCACACATGGGCAAATAGGCCTGTCTGGGACAACCCCAAAAGGCTGGCAGATGTAGCACAGGAGCTAAGGGACACCGTGCCCTTTTGGGGCAGCAGCTAGAGGTGAGCTGGGGACGCCCTAGGGCATCTCAAATGGGTTTAGAAGCCTACATTTAGGCAAAGGATTCCCTGACCTCCAGCAACTAGAATGGGAGCCTCGATATCCAGATTGCAAATAAACAGCCACATGGCAGAGGCTTGAGGTGCCTGAAGGTAAAGCTGAATCCCACCCTAAATGTCGCAAACATGTTTAGGACCTTATCCATAATCTGCCTCTGATATTTGTACAGGCACCCACTGCTGCATGCTGGAAGCGCCTTCTGCCAAGCAAGACTGGAATATTCCCTGGTGTAAAAGAAATTGTGTAATTGGTGTAAAAGAAATTCAGAGTGTTTGAATTTGGCATACTTCTGGTATATTGATGTAACTACACATATTTGGCATGCAGTTGCATCTTAAGGAAGTGAAACAAATACGTGCCCGTCTACCGCAGCCTCTGTGTTTACCCAGCGCTGAATCCGACGGCGCAGCCAGACACTCACTCTTCTGCAATATTTCCTTTCTGAGCGGATGGCAGAGGAAGGCCGTGTTTAAGCTGCTCTGCGACGTGAGTTGTGACACGTGCTGGAGTCCTGGTCTGCATGGTCTGAGCCTGACCGCAGCGCGTTTCTCTACTGTAACCTGAAAACTCAGGTTTCCTTTGGTGAAAATAAGGCGGGAGAGAAGGGAGATTCTCACTTTGATATGATTTCAGAACAAAACCAGGGTAGGGACTCAGATCCAGAGGTTTAAAAACATTCTCATCTTCAAATTTAGTTGTAATTACTGCAGAAAAGTGCACCTGCACAAACTTTTTGAGACTGGCACCCACACTGCGCCTGCACCCATGGGGCGACCGTATTCCCATCTGCCAGCTACGGGCGCTGCCTGGCTGCAAACGGGCCAGTACTCATCCCCTTCTTCTCACCCGCAGGAGGAGCTGTGCTCTCTAATGGCTCGGGAAATCTGATTTTTCCCTTTCTGGCATAACTCCTGACCCACTGTACAACCTTTGGTGAGCTATATAGGTGCTCCAGCACTCATTCTCTCACTTCAAAAAATAGGACAACATAGCTAACTCGGGAGAGGGCTGTAAAGCTGGAGCTTCTGCTGGAACACAGACTCATGCTCACTATATTGCTTGATACATTCATAAATAGGATTTTAGGACACATTTCTATGAGTGAGAAACTCAAATCAGCACATCCAGTTCTGTAGTCCCCAATCCTGACTATGAAAACTGTGAATCCATATCTTGCAAAAAAAGAGTACAGCCAAAGGGAAGAGCTGTTTGATTAAACAGCCCCTGTCGTAAGCACCAAATATATCACACGTGCAAACAGACCCTAAGTCCAGACCTCGGGAGCCAGTTGCCCAGATGCCTTTGAGGATCTGGGCCTAAGGGCTCATTCCAACCAGCTGAAGTCAATGGGACTATCCCTATATTTAAGTTTTTGCTGGATGACAGCCAAAGGCTCAGCATCTTGCAGAACTGGCTCTCATGATGCTGCATTCCTTAATAGCTGGGAAAGAGAGCAAAGCAATGTATAGCAGAAAGTGTCCATCCATATTAGTGGGTATTAGTAACCACTTTTAAAGGCCTAATCTATGTAAAAATGTTTTCACTCCACCATCAGCAACTTCCCAGCAAAGGCAGGAATTTCCCACGGTTGACATGCCCTGAGCAAACAGAGGAGCTGAAGCAAAGAGCTGGATAATTAGCTCGGAGGGGAGGCGTTCCCGCACCGCGCAGGGTAACCGCCTCGCGCAGCTGTGATGGGGCTCGATGGAGTGACCTGGAAAATAGACCTCACGTTAAAAGTGCAGAGGGTGAGGGTTTTAGTTGTGCCTTTTTAATTTTAAACAGTGCTGCCTGTGGCTTTACAGCTTCATGCAAAGGCGGGCAGACAAGCTGAAGTATGAAAGGAGCCTTATTAAAATACGCCATACATTATGTATGAACTTGAACTCTTCCTGACCTCTGTAGTCCTGGATCCGCCCCAATCCATAAACAGCTTGGGCCAAATTTTGTGCTGCTGCAGTAAGTAATTTGAATAAAATCACAAGCTGTTATTTTCAAGACAGTACCTTCAGTTAAGAAACTGAGGGTGCCATTGATTAGAAAGATGCCTACCTCAGAAACATACCTGAATAAAATAGCTAGATGTAAACAGTAGTCTGTAGCTACAACTATACTGTAAACGAAAGCACAGCCCCCTTCCAAGCAAACTGTTAGCATTTCTTCATTGCCACTCAGTAGAAAAAGTATATTTAGAATGGCAAATGTATAATTGCAGTTAGAGCTGGTTAAAATATTCAGCATGAATACATTATCTGGTACATCAAGCTGTTTCTTGGACCACAGATTCTTTAACCTGATCTTGATTATTGCAAAAGGCTCATATTTAGCATTGGATATTCTTTTTTTTTTTTTGCTGAACTGTGCACGAACTGACTGAGCTACAGGATTGTTTGCAGGCGCTTCAGCTCAGCTGTTTGCTTCTCCCGGCATATGACAGGTCACCCAGCTCACACGTTGTTGCTTCTCTTCCCTGACTCTCAGCCTCACACGTTTCATAAGTCTGAAATGTTATATTAAATATTCTGGTTTCTGTGCAAAGTATCGTCATTAATATACAAATAGAAATTTGATGCAAGGCAGGTAGTTGGCTTCTCCTCGGAGCTCCTCAGAGCCCTCCAAAGCCACTGGTCCCCAATTCCTCCCCCGCTTGGTGCCTGTGGTCCCAATTCTATGGATCAGGAATGGGCGAAGTAAGTGTTTCCTGCCCACTTCGCTCAGGAGAGATCAAACCTGAACCCCTCTCACAGCCTCATACCCCTGGCACAGGGTCAGCCTGCAGAGGAGGAACCAGCCCTCTACCATGGTGGAGAGGCAGCCCCATCTGAAGAGGTGTCGGCGTGGCTGGGGTGGACATCCCTTCTGCAGGCAAGAGAGCGGCTGTGAGCATGCTAAACCAAGATTTGCCTTTTCTCCACCAGCACCGGGTTGTGGACTCTTTGATGAGTCTCTTCAGCTATAAATACTTCTCTGAAGGGCAGATGTGTGCTGGATAGGGGCCTCAGAAAGTTAAAGAGGAGGCTGGGTGGACTGGGACGGATTTCACAGGTGGTTTATGCAAAACCTTCCCAGTGAGTCACGAGCCGGTCAGCAAAGTCACATCATCAGTGCAGGAAGAGCTTCTGCCCCAGACTTTGTCCCCCCAAAAGAGAGGCAGTGGCTACAGAAGTAAAGGGAGAACTACTGACTTGCGTTATCAGAGACGATGAGAGGAAGCCTCTAAGACACTTCTGAAAATTCAATTAAATTGGAGCACCTTTCATGTAGAAATATTTTTAATGTAAATGAAGGATATTTGGCGAGTTCTAAGCTTCTGAGATATTGATTGATTCTTTAATTTCTTTTTGAGTGAATTAAAAACATTTCAGTGGTGAAACGTAAAAGGTAATTTGCAAGTTTGTGTGTTATGAAGTGCAGCCTGCGACAACAAAATATAAAGTGTCTCTGGAAACAACCATCATAACTGTGATAATTGCTGGCAGTGGCTGTAATTCCCAGTAGCTGTCTGTACTCAGCTTTACATGAAATTGATTTGACTTTGCATTTACTTTTCGATCAGGGCTCAGGTGATTTGAATCCAGGCTCAAATTAAGTATGGTTTCCCTTGTTAAGATGAAGCAATGTATCGAATGCCTAAGGGAAATGAGCAGAAGGGAGTTGGAAAGCGCTTTGTTCAAACTTTTAATTATTTTACCTCATTCACAGTCTGAGTGGCACAATGATATGTTTTTATTTGATCACATCAAACTTTCAGTACACTGCTTTTTTTTTTCTCTTGCTAGCACACGCTTATGGAGCACGGAGCTTTTTTCCCATGACGCTCACAGATGTGAGCTCTGCTCCCCGTGCTTCGGAGCTAGAAGCTGAAACTCAAAAAATACCCAAGCGCTCATTTCTTTGCCTGTAGACCCAGGTCCTGAAGCACCGTGGCAGCTCTCAGCTTCTACACCTACATCACTGCAGACTTGCTTAAAAGCGCTTGCATAGTAGAAAGCGCTTTTCCCTGGACCTCCCAGCTACCAAGCTTCTGCTGAGAAAAAACACCTAAGTTTTGCTTACACATTTCCAACTCAGCTCTGCGTAATGCCCACGAACACATCAGGTTTCTCTTTTGGGGGGTTTCCTCCCAACCCCGATGGCCCTGCTGAGCAACCTGCAGTGCTCGTTGGCCTTGCAGCTTCATGGAGTGTAAAACCTTTGGAGGACTCCAAAGGCGCAAGGTAAGGGCTGTCCTCACCCTGCCTGTGGCTTTGTAGGGGAGCTCGATGGCAGGACATGGCTTGTCCTCGTGTCTCCTTCAGGCTGAAGTTGTTCTGAGAACCGCCCTCCTTTGGCACAGTTTGGGAAACTGCCTTTAGGAGGTAAAACACAAGCGAGGATGCAGGGGTCAGCTCTGAGCAGGTGAGATCCAGACGCCACCCCAAAGAGTGGGCATCTTGCATCCATCCCCACTCCCTTACTTAGGAAAAGAGGCAGGCAAGCAGCTCCTCCGGTCTCTGCTCCCTGTGAGGAGAGCCATGCTGGAGGGGAGCAAGCGCCTGGGTCTTATGGGAGGGCACAGACAACCCCCTGCCTAGACAAGCCCTCCATCCCTCTGCATCTGGCAGCAAAGACAGGGAAGGGGCCACATTTGGACACTGCCCGTGTCGGAGGGACCTTTGAAAGTGGCTCTTTCCTTGCCACTGGTACAATTTCCCATTGACTTTGCAGCAGCATCCGTCTTTGGCACAGGGGAGAGGGGCATTTCACTCTGGCTAAGCTGGACCTCAGCGCCAGCCTCCCTGAGCTCTGCCCATCCTTTCATGAAGCAGGAGTGAAGCCAGAGCTAGGCAGAAGATAATACATCCAGGCCCTCCAAGGGCAGGAAGAGTCCTAATCATCAGAACTATTTTTGGAGGGATCTTTTAGCTTTATCCCTCTTCAACCCTCTGAAGCCGGAGAAGAGAGCCAAACACCCAGAGGGAAAAAAGAGGATAAAAGGATTTTTCTTCCTAAGGGGAGGAGGGACCATTATCAGAGTCACAGAGAGAAGATCAAAAAGAGCTACACAAAGTAGAGGGGCAGGCTCTTTCAGTCCGGAGGAACGGATTGCGAGCCAGCAGAGTACCTTAATAACACATTTCTAAGACCCACACATCTGTTAATTACATCCCACTGAACTAATATTGCATCAGCATGTCTTGTTATTGCATTAGAAATCAGAGCTGCACCTTCAAATTTGGGGGATCTGTGATAAATTGGATGAGGGAAAACCGAGCAGCTGTGCAAGGGGGACTCGGTAGGTGTCCCAGATGTGGTGGCAAAACGATCTGAATGAGGGACTGAGCCACCAGTGCCACCTTCCCTCACCCAGGAAAGTGCTGGTGAGAAGCTGCGTGCAAAATCTGCTCAGCTCTGCTGCCCCAAACAGCTTATAGCTGCACGGTTTCTGTGTGCATATGCGACTAGTCCACAAGGATGTCAGCCTCGCAATCAGTATGGTTTTCATCAACAGGAACAAAGACATGTGAACAGCTACTGGCAAGCAGCCAAAACTTTCCCCCATCACATTTTTCACAGTCATTTTGAATATGACCTCAAGAAGACCTGTTTGTTTTGCCGTAAAAGGCAAAGGGTCTAATCCCAGGCAGTTTTGTGCTGATGCTTCTAGTTTTGCAGGCATAAAAGCTTCTGCCTGAAGGCATTAGTAGAGAAAAGGGAGTCAAGATTGGTTATGTCCCAGTTCTTCACAGGATAAGAGAAGGAAAAAATTACACATAGACCCAAGAAGAAGGTGTGGTACTTAACACATCAGCACTTGCTAATAAATGCTACCCAGGCTTAGATATTACAAATGTGTGTGTTTGTGAGCATGTCTGGTGACAAGAGAAATGCAGTGTAATTTATCAGTGGTGACTGCAGCACAGCCTACTGCTCTTTGCCACTGGGGAAAGTAAGAAATGTCTCCAGTCACAGTTCTTGCCATTTGACACATGGGACATGCTTGGGAACTCCTTCCCAGTCAAGAGGTATGCATTGTTCCTGAACAATGACGCTTAATAGCTCACACACAGTTCAGGACCAGTTAAATTCAGTAGACTAGGTCTACAGGCCTTGTCACGCAGTCAAGAGGGACTGGTTCTCAAAAGATCCCCTCTTAGCTCGCAAGCAAGGATCGATGACATGCATTTTTGACAGCTCCATCCCTGACTTGCTGGGTGTCCTGGAGAAATCTGCTTCACCTGGTTGTGATTGTTTTTTTCCCTTTCTCACTTTTTTCCTGTTCAAAATATGAGCTCTTTGGAGTTTACATCTAGCACAAGATGCATCTGTGAACTTCTATGAGAGAAATAAGTGAAGCCTACAGTTTAGTGCCAAGTGAGAAGTCCCTCCCCTAAAGGGAAGCTGACACTGATATTGCAAGATTCATTTTTATAAAGACATCATAGGCTACATCAGCAAAAAGTTTGCTTACCCATGATGCTGGAGCAAACATCAACTAAATCTGCAGATTATCTACACAATGGGATAAGACATAGTCTACTTTGTATTCACACAGTTGTCTTACATATTGGCTAAACAAGTCAAAGGTTTTCTGGGTTGGACTCATTTGAAAAAATGTTCTTACGGTGTTGAGTTACTTTGGAAGATGAGCAAAAAAGCAAAAGAAACCATGTAGAGAGTTGTAAACAAGTCATCAAAGGGAGAAAGTGCAAGTGGGGGAGATCAGTATGCAACGGTTGATGTTGGAAAGCAAGCATATGGCAGTCCAACACACTGGATTCATTGTCCAGGAAAAGTTCATCCTTGTGAAGGTATTTCCTCCTTCCAGTGCCAAGACCAAGGAAAGCTGGACTTACTGGTTGCAGAAGTTCCAGTTGTATAAGACAGACCTTGATGGAGGTTTGTTTTAACTGGCATGTTCCCCTTTTTGAAAGATGTTCCCCTTATTTGCTTTCATGGATTGCTATTTGGTTGTGCCAGTCCTGTCTGTCCATCACAGGTACTTGCTCTTTGTCCTTTGAATGATCCATGCTGCTATTTCTTATATTTGTCTAAGGATACTTAGTTTTCACCTGGACTGAATGACTACATGCACAAAACGTCATAAAAGATATTTAAATAGGTGAAAAGATAATACACTGACAAAACTGGAAACACTGTTGCTAAGCTGAAAAGCTAATGCACATTCTTTTAGCACCCTTCTAGAAATGTGTTTGTTCAGATAATAACTTGTGCAGAAAATTAACTCACCCAGAATTATGCTGGACAAATAATACTCTGCTGCTTTATTTTCTATTATAGCATACGCAATTTTAATTCTTTTGAGGTCTTTGGAGTGATAAAGTTCCTGAAATATTCAATTTATATTCATTTAACTCTGAAAGGGGTAAATGGAATGAACTGGTAAAGACTGAGTCAGTTGCCCTGACTTTGACTGAAGGGAAATAGAGGACTACTGCTATAGGACTTTATTATGAGGAATTAAAGAAGTTTAATACAAATTATGTCACTCAATTATTTATGAAAAATAGGCTTGGGGTATCCAGTGTGATATTTTTAGGAATTTACAAGGTGATTGATAAGGGTAACTGCATAAATATAGTATATACTTCCATAAAATACTTGATTTGCCATACACTTCCTGACAAAGAAGCTACAGTGATAGAAAATCCTTAAGATACACATTAAAAGGATAAAAACCAGTGAAGTGTTACATCTCAAAATATAATGGAAGATAAATAGAGACTCATTGTTGAATGGGTGCTTTCCTAAAGAAGTCTTGCAAAGGTCTTCCACTTGTCCAATCCTCAGGGACATTTTTGTCACTGGTCTAGAAGAAATCAGATGATTGCTGATAACACTTCCAGGTGACACAAAACCAGTGGGTGAGGTGAGAAATGAAGAGGGCAGGACAATCTGGATAAAGGTGACCCATAGTGACCCAAACTGTATGTAAGCTGGGCATAAACAAATGGTACATCCAAGACAGCTGGAGGTAAGGTCATGTCTGTAGGTGGCCAACAGTTCAGTCATACTTAGAATATGTGGTTGCCTTTCTGAGAAACCAAGACATGCGTAAAACTGGGCGAAGTCGTGGCAGGGGTGACCGGCTAATATCCTACTTCCATGAGATGGCCAGGCAGCCCTCATTAGCGCTTGGCTGAAGAAACAAAGGGGTCTCAGCAAATATTAGATTCCTTCTGTATCTGCAGACATCTGATTATTCCTGGAATAGCACGTCAGGTCTGGGGTCTTTCTTTCATCTTGTAACATTAAAAGTTGGAGGGAACTCAAAGAACCACAAGCATGATCAAAGGTCTGGAAAGCATGCCTTACAGTGGAATTCAAAGATGTTGGTCTATTGGTTAGTTCAAGGAGAGACTTTTGTCACTCTTCATAAGAGTTTTCATAAGGAACAATAATTTGACAACAAAGAGGTTTTATACCGTCATAGACATAGGCATAACTAGATCCTATGCCTGGAAGTTGCAGCTGGGGAAATCTGTATTTGAAATAACTCATGATATGTCAATGTTGAGAGATATTAGCCACTGAAATCGCTTATTGAGGCTTCTGATGGAAAATTCGTTAGCTACTAGTCTCTTTAAAACCAACACCAATATTTCCAAACCTCTAGGTTAACTACAAATTCTGGACCTGGAGCAGATGCTATCTGAGAAGCAAGTGCTAAGCAGGTGATCCAAGCCATGGAAGTGGTCTCTTCTGATCTCAAAATGTAATGATCATTACATGTTGAACTTCTGTACTCCAGAGAAGCACTCACCACCATACTGGTGTATGTGGCTCATCTGCATCCTGCTCCTCCACTTCCTCCCCCTAAACCATTTCATATCAGCTATTTTACTTGCAGAATTTTTCCTTGCCCTTGCCCTTGCCCTTGCCCTTCCCTCTTCGTCATAACTTTTGGTCAAACTCCAGAAGCATTTGACATATATAATCCTAACACTTTAGATCTTTGGCCGTGGCAAAGATTGACATGTTAACAGGTAATTGGTGCAGAAATTGCTGAGAAAGAAAAAATCTGTTACTGGTACAATTTTTTGAAGAGAAACCCACACTTTCAGGGTGAGACACATGTGCCCTATGTCAGACACAAGGGTGAGATGACCTACACACCAGAAGTGCCCGTTTATCAGCGCTGAGTCTCAGAGGCTCCTGGAGGGATCAGCGACCAGTCCCACCGATGTACCCACATACATCCATGGAGCATCGCGCTCAGCCAGCTGGTGCATCCTCTGGATGCTTCTTGGTGTTGCTGGGTCCTTGTGTGTAAGACAACCTAAAGAGCTTGTCTGACGGTGGGCTAGAAGAAGTTTCGGGGCCTTTCCCTAGTGCTGTCACCGATACACTCAGGGCCCTGTGGGAGACTGTCATAATCTCTCTATGCTTCATTTTATGAAGTATCAACAGGTATTTTCAGCCCCTGGTATGTAAGTTACTCTATGAGTGCAAAACACGCTATTATGGAACCAAATGTGTCCACAGATCTCCTTGTTCATTAGGGACTGCTGCCTCGCTGAAGCCAATTACAGCTCCATGGCCCTCTTAATAGGATTTCTTTTTGTCCATCTTTTATTCCACTCATCTCTCAGCTAGTTTGCTTGCAGGTACTATAATGTGAATTCTGCTGCACAAGACACAGCTCAGAGCTTAGAGCTGGTAAAGATGTAGATATCGAGGTTCCCACCGGGTTTTTTTTGTGTGGATGAGGTTTCCAGCTCCACGTCATACACGATCAGGTGCAGATTGCCACACTCAAGGAACTGCACACGGTGACATAATTGACCAAAAAATTACCCTCCAAAAAACTTCTTCTGGAAAGAGAAAACCCGCTGTGATTTTTTAGCTGTGCTCAGGGCAAAGGTCCATCAAATCAAAGGCTGCTTTTCTGTCTTTCCTCAACCTCTCCATTGCTTCATCTGACTCCTTGCCCTCTGCATTGGAGTGAAACTGGTCCTGCCTCTCCCAGGTCTGGAGTCCAGGGCTGGCCCGGCCGGTTGCTGTAACTGCTGTGGGAGGCGGCAGCTTGGCCAACGAGGAGAAACCCCGTGGGGATTTCAGCTGTGCTCCAGCACATCTCTCCTTCGCATGTGCAAGCTGCAATTCGAAAGACACAATTTGGCCAACATGCAGAACAGAAAGTCCAAACAGTTAAACTGGGACCATTGTATAAATAACTGAAAACAGGGATATGTAAGGTAATGGTCATAATAATGATGCCCAGAACCGCCAGATGATAGACA
>NW_009219675.1:0-13086 GCF_000690835.1 Fulmarus glacialis
CTTAATGATTCTATGATTCTATGTTAGAGAAGGTCAGATATTTGGCTACTGCTGAACTCTACTTCCTTGCTGCAGCTGAGCACCATATACAAATTTGGAAGAACTTGTATATGGGGATCTTTCAGAAGGTGTGTAAGAAGAATAGAAATATTTATAACCAAGTTCTGCATTGTTAGTGACCACTAATTTTATATCCATCTAAAGAAACATCAAAATAAGATTGTTTTTACTCATCTAAATGCTTACTTACATCCTGTGTCACACTACATAGTGCTAGAGGCCACACTCTACACAACTGCACTGAAGTCTGTGGGCTTTGTTCTGCTGTCCATGGCGTATGGAACCAAAACTTATGTAAACAATTACACTTATGGAAATCTTCCTTTCCCCACCCCAAGGGCACCTGTATTAAGGATGCTTTGCATGAGTCAAGAATGTCTTGGAATGAACGATTTTAATAGAAAACAAAGAGTGGGCTAAGAGGAAGCAGATGCCCTTTAGTTCTTTTTGCCAAGTGAGCCAACTGCAGTCTTTAAAGGCCAGAGGTGTTTATTTTTGCATGGTATTTGTTACACCTTGGAGAAACACTCAGGAATTGTTATTGAAGACTGGCCAAAAGTGCTAATAGTCATTCTGTGTAGGCATCCACTGTCTATCTTGCTTATCTCAGCTCCTCACACGATCCCCAGTAGCCCACAATGTCAATGGACAAGGATGTGTGCTGTAGGACCATGGGCTTCAAAGCCTGTGGGGATCTGCCTGGAACTGAGATTCATTTATGCATTACTTTTGCTGGGTTGGGCCCTCTGTTTGCTTTCCTTTTTGGTTAATAATTTGCTCCTGTCTGTAAGGAAATCTCAATTACTATGATTTGGCACAAACCAAATGGCAAGAAAAACCCTATGAAAGAAGGTAATGAATTGTGATGCCTCTGACAATGAAACATGACCTCATTTAATGAGTCAGTCATGAAGAGAGGTCTGGTTGTCAAGGATACAGATGCTATTTACACACAGAGAATCTGGTAATTCACAGTCACAAAAATCAAATGCTGGACTCTTCAATGGGAATGTATCAAATTATTAGAATTTACCCCCCCACCTCAAAATAGGAGAATGCTTTAAAACCTGTTGATGGCTTTTCAAACACAGCTGATACTAAGTTAGCAGGTAGATAAATAATTAGCCTCATAAATTCCCCATTCTAAAATTGTGTTATGTGGTTCACTGTGTCCTCCCTGGGAATGTCCTCCAAGCCAGGATGAGTTCGTGAGATTGCTTACAAAAGTTTAAACAGCTTGTTGTCCATAACCCAAATACATCATTTCAGATCTGCCTCGAACATGACCTGTTGCATCTCTTTCTATCGCAGTCCCTGAGCCACCCCATGCTGTCCAAGCACCTCAGCACTGATCTGCAGTGGTTCTGGCATTTTGCTGCCTTGCATCTTTTAATGCCAACCAAGGAAGAGCTACGCTGAGAGGAGTAAGGGCTCAAGAGGGTTAAACATTTCCCTCCCTTGAATGAACATTGGAGTTAGTAAGGTGCTTCCACTCTGCCAAAAAGGGAGCACTGTGTTGTTAGGGGTGTTCTTGCAGGCAGGAGGCCTCTTATTAAACATTGATACAGGACTTGAAGGGAGAGCTGCAAATCCTTTTGAGGAAAAATTGAGAACTTTGAAAACTACAAGACAGGGTCAGTCTGTCAGCTTACTGCCATACAGCATAGGCAATAAGATGGGGAGTAAAGTAATCCCTGGGACCATGGGCACCAAATCAGGCAGGGCAGGGATTTGAATCCCACATCCAAAAGCAGTGCCTGGACCTCTGGGTTGCTGGCTACTCCAACGTGAGTCTCTTCTGCTTATGTGGTTCAGAAATATCACTCTGAAACTCCCTGATGACATTTTTGTGAAGTATTTGAGCCTTTCTGAGGAAATTGGTTCTTTTATTAAACCATTCATTTCTGATAAAACGCAGTTTAAAAATAAAGTTTCCAGACATCTGTAATCGAGGCATAAGTTACACATGTGGTGCTTGTTTGCAGTGTGACTTGGGGCATATTTAAACTTTTCAATAATATGTGCTTGGAAAAAAGCCTATTGAGATGGCATTAAAGTGTCATATATAGGTGGCTTTACTGTGCAGATTTGCTGAACATTTAACTCCTGTTGATTTCAGTGGGAACTGTCTGGTTGCCTAAACAAAGAGTCTAGTTTTTAAGCAGGAAAACTCCCCATCTATAAAATACCACTTCGACTTATTTACCTAAATTGTGACTTCCTCATGGGCTTAATTAAGAATATCCGTTCAGTGCTTTGCAAAATTAAACTTCTTTAGGCCTAAATTTAAGCTTAATTTATTCTTACTTTTTACCCCTTCAGCCTGGAAAGTAGGTATACACTGTACAGGATATCCTGTATTCTCTGATTTCGGAAAAGAGTGAGAAATTATCAAGATGTGTCTTTGGGTAAAAAATGGAAGAGATTGTGGTTAAGGAAACATTTGGCCAAATACTTCTTTTGGAGAGAGAGGATGCTTCAGGGGAAAAATGGATAAAGGTACCTATAGAAATAATGTTGTTTTGAAGCTTATCATTTAGTGGTTTGAACATCAGATTTGAAATATTTGATCTCCCCAGAGAGGACAATGCAGCTGGTAACCTAAGGAGGTTTGCTGGGATTTTTGTTTTCAGTGTATTTCCATGCAGATAACTGACCTTAGAGCCCTCTACTACACTCCACCAGCATACAACATCCTCTGTTACCTTCCATCTCAGATCCCATTGCCAGTCTATGAGGTTCCAACTGTGTCATCGTTTGAGTGCTTTGGGTCAGAACCTGGTAAATAAATGGGAACTATTGGCGCACTTAGCCTGTTTCACTAGGTTACAAGTGTATGGAAGTATTCCAGGAGGCTGGCTGAGAGTAATCAGTGAGTGGTAACGGTTGCTGATTAACTAGGATGGTATTAACAGAAATGTAGATAGTGCCAAGTTGCTTAATGACGACTAACCAAGTGTTAAATAGATGTGGAATTTTAAGTTCTGATCTTTCAGTACTTAAATTGCTAAATGAAGATTAAGGAGTGTATTTTTCTTAGTTCTCAGGAGGCCTTGATCGAGGGTGGAAAGGATCCATGGGACAGCCTGAAGGCTAGCACTGTTCCTGCGGTGTCCACCCAGATAATGGCACTGGAATTTTATATGTTCTAGCTGCAGTTTCTTCTGTAAGCCAAAAGAGCTTTGGAATAGCTTAGAAACTAGGAGGGAAAATAGGAGAAGAAATAAACACAGTATTATGGTGCTATTCAGTCTTGGAAAGGGGATGTTGTAGTAATGAGATTTTTAGTTTCTAGATTCACTTTCTCTTTTTAATGCTGAGATAACACTTGCTCAGTCTGCAGATAAAGTGGATTCTAAGTTTGACTTTTTTTTTCCTTCTGATTTCCCTGTAGTCTCTTTCCAACTGATTTTTTCTTTCTCCAGTCTGTTCACTGTTGCCCACAATAAAGTTTCTAACGTAATGGCCATAGCTTTACCTGTGCAGCCCATTGTCTTCATTGTGTACCTCACTGGTGCCTGTGACAGGCTATGCAAGGATGTCTTGGCCTGTACAACTTCTGCTGTAGCTGGTGGTGCAATAGACCAAATCAGACAGCTATAGTCAGAACTGAAAGTGAATTTGTGGGCTAAGAGCAAAAAAAGAATATGGTCTTTGGATGTAGTGTTGTATGTCAATGGTTGAGAGTCTTGTTGCTTTTTGAAACCTGCTGTTCTTTTTTATGCTTTCATATATCACATAATATTTATCTAATCATGTTACATTTGAAAAGCAGCCTGCTTTTTCGCTAGACCTGTTTTGTGGTTTTCCTACCTCAGGTCATCCAGATGGTTGCATAGTTCCTTGATGTTCTTTAGTTGCATCGGCGTGTGCTGTCTTTCTTGATTAAAAAATCAGCTTTTCTGGATAGTAATCAGCTCCATTCAGCTTTCTTCAGTTCACTCCAGGCTCCCCTGACATCTGCACACATGCAGCATCCTGACACATTTCAAATCTGATCAGATCTGAACCACCAGCTAGGCCCTTGACACTTACCAGCTTTTACACACACAACAGATTTTGAAGCACGGCAGCAAAGAGCCTCTGTGCTGACATCTGCAGTTGTCTGGCTTTGACATCATCCCCCACACAACTGGGTAGAGGCATCAACACCAGTACTTGGCTGTAATGTGACATAGTGTATGTTGATGGGAAATTCCTGCAGCACCGGGGAGCCTGCCCCGTAACAGTTACTGAGTTTATCATCATTAGCCATTTCTGTGCTCGTGGTCCCCAGGGTGAGCGGTCAGAGCGCTCAGCAGGGGGATAGGACGCTCGTGAAGACATCCAAAAGGAAATTCACATGAAGTGTAGGAGTAGTAGGGAGAACACACAAAGATTTTTCCTAGCAAGTATTTTTTGTCCCATTTGCCAGCTTCTCAGCTTTCTTTGATCCACTCTTAAATAAGTGCAAGTTACCAGCAGACAGTTTCCATTCTATGCCTGCTTATAAAAATGCATACTAGTACCCTGTAAAACTGTTAAGCAGCCTTTTAGGTTCTTTCAGCCCTGTGCTTCTGTCACGTGTGCCTGTTTCCCTGAGGTAGGATTTAATCCCTGAGAATTTTTTGCATGCATTTAATGCCTTTTGCTGCAGTTAAATGCAATGGATGAAATATGTCAAGTTCTTTTCAAAGAAAGGAGATTTTGAAGATCCATTTTTCAGTGGAGGAAATCCGTCGTCTTAAGTTTATGTCCTAACCTACCTAAAGCTCCTTTTGTCTCTATGGTGTTCTGTATTTTCAGCACACGTTGCAGCAACATGTTATTGCACAGTTAAGCTACACTTTCGAACATATGGACAAATGTAAAACCAGCAAAGAATGTAGCATTACCTGGGAAAAATACCTACACCAAGTATTTTTGTCCAAATAATTTCCCAGATTTATACAGTTTGTAGATGCATCATGATCTTGATTTAAAGTGTTCCTGTAACTGGAAAAAGTGATTTACCAGTTTCTGAGATGATCTTTTTTCCCTGCAGTTGCTTTTCTGTAACTGCATGTATGGTTTTCTGAAATCCTAGTAGCCTCAGCAGTGAAATCCCTCAGGAAGGAATAAAGCTTTCCCTATCAGGAGATATTTTCATTGGTGTTGGGTATGTAGAAGAGACTGCTATAGCTTTTATGGCAGTATAAATACTCAGTGGAGAGACTACGTTGTTTGCTGAAATTAGTACAGGAAGAATTCTGGCTATGTCCTGCTCTTTCCTCCTCCAGTCCACTCATTCGGCAACCGATAGCATGATTTCAGAGGGCTTCCTGTTCCTGTGGAGTTGTGTTGCTGACACCAAGGGACCTGTGTTCATCTGCTCTGGGCTGCTTCTCTTTGACGCGCTGCGCTTCAGCTCTGTGTGTTCCCTCCCACAAATGCAATGTTCAGAGCAAAGCTTACCATGCAACCGGCTCAGCAGCTGGCGTTGCAGCTCTGTGGCTGTGTGTGAGTGACAAGGTGCCTTCATGCAATTAACTTAATGGATTCAGAGAACCTCCAGAACTCCTAGCTTGGAAATATTCCCAAGGGAGACTTTTTTTTTTAATCTCTTTAGAAGTCCCAGGAATAAAACTGAATACAAAGCATTTGGTGTTTTTTTCTTATGCCTAAAATGTAGCCTCTATAAAATGAAATCATTCCTGCAAGCCACTTTTGGCTCCCTCTTAGTTTTTCCTTAGGGCCCCATTCTCATTCACACTGGCAGCAGTGCAAAGGTGCCTTGGTGTAAATGAAAATCAGGCCCTTTATGTCAGCATTAGAGTTAAACCTAGGCCACCGTGAGAGTCATCTCCCACTAGCAGAGGCTAAATACCTGCTAGAAATTGGAATTCAAAGGGTGAAGCATTGTACTGCGTCACTGTGTTGTGTAACGCGACTGAGATCAGTCTTGTTTAAATGAAGCAATGGCGAAAAGGAAGTCAGATTAAGTTCCATCCTTTTTGGAGGATGTAAATGGGCATAGGAATTAATTTCAAGCTTTTTCTTCTCAATACCTAACCAAAGAAGAGTCTGCCTGGCCTGAAACAGTGAATTAATTTCATTAGCTGAAACAGTCATGTGGAAATCTGAGATGAATGTTTAATACCTACATCCCTGTGTCCCTCGTCCTGCCACCTTCTTCAACAGAGTCCATAATCTATCAGGTCTGTGATGAGAGTTGTGGCAGCATTTATGAGGTGCTGCAGCACAAACTAGACCAGCACCCTAACTCAAATATGCGGGTAATCCTATGGAGGAGTTTCAAAGCACATCACCTATAGAGTATGCAGTTACTTGTGAAAGACGTGGCAAAGCCTTCCTGATAAAAAGACAGAAGGAAGTCTGTAGTTTCGGGGTTGGTTTTTTTTGTTTTTAAGAGGGCAGCGAACTGAACACACATAAAAAGAGCAGATAAAGCAAATCTGTATTCTAACAGCAGGATGTGTTTTCTCTTTTTTTCCCTCTGAGGTGATTCACTGGAACTCACCAAAGAAGCTAAGAGTGAAAAACAAGCACGTGGAGTTTTTCCGCAACCTCTACCTGACATTCCTGGAATACGATGGGAATTTGCTGAGACGGGAACTCTTTGGCTGCCCCAGTGAGGCAGATGTTAACAGTGAAAATGTAAGTAAGTGCAATGTCTAGGGCCTGACGATTTAAAGGGTGGCTTATACAAGGCACAGGCTACATGAAGACTTGGAGAGTTGGTGGTGCAGGTAGTGCAGTGCGGAAGGACTCAAGAATTGAGGTCAGTGCTCAGATTCCAGGAGTGACGCTGTGCAAATCATTTAATCTCTCTGTGCCTCAGGTCCTCGCCTGTAAAACTGTTGTATTAATCCTGCCTTTCCCCTGCTTTTTGTTGGGTTTTTTTGTCTACCTTGCCTTTCAAAAATCCCCAACAAAGGTAACATCACAAACTGAAAATGAGGATTTGGGCTTTAAATTCCATTAGGCAATTTTGCAAATCTTACCCTTAGAGCTAAAACTTTCCAGGGGAAGGGCTTGTTTCTTGCTGTGTGTTTGTTCGGCATACAGTGATGTCAATTTTGGCTAGTAGATACTAATGCACAAATAATGAAGAAGAAATGAAAATATCAAAACTGCTGGATTTAGGTCTATGAGTTTTTGCCATGCTGCAAACTATAGAATGAGTTAATACTTCAAGGTACACATAGACTGTGAGACTGCAGTTTTTTTCTGCACTGCCCCTAACCAAACAGAGCAGCATCTGTGTATCTGCATAAAATTTGCAATCAGAACCTTTCAGACAAAGCAAATCCTTTGAAAATGGTTGAAATCAAGGATGTTTACACACAGATGTTTTTATATGTGTGTGTATGCCTTAGTATATGTAAGTCCAGTGTAAAAAACTGTTAACTGAAACGTTTATACACAGATGTATATGAACTCCTTGTGTATAATGGGGTCTCTGGAGATTTCTGGACCAAGTACCAATTTTGGCTACGTAGTTTGAAATGAAATAAAAAGGAACCTGTAACATTTTATGTTATCTTAAAGAAAAAAAAAATTCTAAAATATACAACATTCTCTGTATAAAAATCAATAAAACAAAGCCAGTATCATGTACACATTAGCAGTTAAGAGGTAATTGGCAATCAATAGCATCATTGAGGCTTATAGTGTTTCCATTTAGTCTGTGGATAAAATGACTACAGGAAATGCCATTCCCAAGTTTTTTAACTATAGCACTCAGAGATTGGGTAGATATATTTTAGCCCAAGGTATGGCTTCCCAGGTACTTATTTGACCATCCCACTGTCTTCTGAAAGGAGTGGGGAATGATGAGAAACTGGAGATAAACATTAACTGGGAGAGACTGGAGCAGGGATGAGAGAGACAGAAAAAAAGCAAGTGCACAGTGAGAGCAAAAGCACATGGAGAAAGAAAATTCTCTGCAAGAGTGAGAGGCTTTTAGACAATCAAGTGAACTGAATGTGATAAAAAAAAGACCACTAAGAATCTGATGGTCAGACACATCAAGATACAATAGACAGAGAAGAGGGTAGGATAGGAAGAGAAAAGGGGAGTGAAACATTAAAAAAAAAAAAGACCACAGAACAAAACACACCTTCATCACACTTTAAGAATGCAGGTTAAAATCATATTCAATTCACAAGATGTTGTGTGGGTTCAAAAAGCATGAATGCATTCACAGACTTGTTGCTATATTTTCCAGAGCTCTGTAAATCCTTAATAAACAGATTTATTCCAGATGACAAGTTGCTGGGGAGCAGTGCACAGTGAATGCAAGTTCTTGCTGCTGAAAATGGCAGTCCTGAAAGTTTAAAATGGCTCCTTTTACTGAACTTGATTCTAGTTGACAGACACTGGAAATGACTAACTGTTCAAGCCTGTTTCTTATTCAAGACAAGTAGAACGCAATATGGTATATGGTATGGCTTGTGTCTTAAAAAGAAATGTAACTCATTCTTCCATTTATAAATAAAAAAAAAAAAAGATATACTGGAAAAGAATGAGCTAGACATACAAAAATACATGAGTCCTAACTTGCCAAGAGACACCAAAAAGTTAACAGCCTTCTATCAAAACAGTCAGATATAGAAAAACATCTAACTTCAGATAGCTTAAGATTAGTCACTTAGGAGAAGACATTGTTTTTTATTAGTTACCCTTGATGTAAGCTCCCCTCTAAACTTGACTATGTCCTTTTTATTGTGGAATACAAAAAGCAAGTTTCAGCTTTGAAGTTATGAGACCCTAAGAATAGGATTATCATGAAAACCACTCTTTCTCTCACTCTGTCTGCTGTAGCACATACAGTGTCACAGGTGTCCTATTAAAATACAGTACATTCCCGTAATCTATTGCAGGATAATCTTCAGAAGCGGAGCATCTTGTAAGGTGAGCAGGGAACCACTGTTTGTCATTCCTCCCATTACAAGAACTAGGGGGCATGAAGTGGAAATAGCAAGTAGCAGGTTCAAAACAAAGATAGACAGTTCACCCATGATGTAATGAAGCTTTGAGCAGGAGGTAATGTTGCTAAAAATATACATATGCTCAAAAGTGACTCTTCATGGAAAGAAAATCAATCAGGAGCTGTTAAGCTTTGGTGCTTAACCACAAGTTCAGGACTAGGGGAGCGTTCTGAGAAAGCATCGCTGTACACTCGCCCTGCTTTTACACTCCTCTCTAGGCAGTCAGCTCACAGCTGGAGACAGGATGCTGGGCTAGATGGACCTTTCGTCTGACAAGATGCAGCCGTACATTTCCATAAGGATTCCTAAGCATATCTGTTACATAAAAGGCTATAATTTCTGCAAAGTCAAGTATGTATAAAGTAGGAATTGCTATTTGATTTATCTTAATACCTATCATTTTTCCTTTCTTCTCTGAATTGAGACTAGCAGCCCCAAAGCACAATTGGGCTTTATTATGCTAGGCATTGTATATGGGTAAAAGGTGCTCCTTCAGCTGCCTGTGCTTCTCTGCACTGTGGACCAGTGGACAAAAATGTTAGAATAGCTCTGCTGGTTTTATAATCAGAGAGAATTACTTAAGCACTAAATGCACTAAGCCCTGTTGTGGAAGAAGCAGCGGCTTGGTGTGAGTCTGTCACTCACAGTCTGGCTGTATCAGAATCTACCCTTAAGGTTTTGTTCCAATATGCCAGCCATTGCTTCTCTGCAGTTCAATATTTGTAATGATGTTTTTATTTAGAATGCAATCTGTAATTAAGGAATCTCATTTGTAATGCAAATTATCTGTAAAACGTGAAAAGGAATTGTGGCAGTGGGTACCGTTGGGCTGGTTCTGTTACTCTAAGGCCCCTTTACACTTCTCATCAATACTGAGATGGCCTTAAAATGAATGTGAATTATTTTTCTTCCCTTTTTAAGGACTCTTTACAGTGCCAGAGGGATGTAAAGGGGCATTAGTTTAAAAGGTAATCAGACCTTACATTAATCTCTCTCACTCTTCCTCTGTGTATGTGTGCATGCATGTATGCTTAAATACATAGGTCTATATGCATGTGGAAGGATTAGTACTTTTCTTTTTTAATGTTTGCTAAGGAAGTATAATACCACAGACTGAATTTTAAGAGGTCTAAAGGCATCTTATACAGCATAGTCCTGATGTAGTCAGTTGTTGATCTTCATCTGCACCAAATAGCACTGTTATTAGGTTCCAAAATGTTACAAATGGGAATGAACAGAACAGATAGGGCTCTGAAACTGAAATATTGGAGGCAAAGAAATACAGACTGGGGTAATTTTTCTGTTTATGTAAAAATGCCTATATGTATGTCTGTGTGTACATACATATTTCATCCTTTCCTTGATCTGAAAGACCCTGTGTGTTGCAGGGACAGGCTGTGGACAGGAGCCTGCCACATGCTCCTTGCCATAGGGCAGTACTGTAAGTCCCCTTTATTCAGTATGTACTAAAATGAGATTACACAGAGCAGACTCTTCTCTGCAAATAGGTATTACAATCACCCCTTTGCCTTTTGTGCAGGTTCGGGATGGGAAGTTCGGAATATGAACCAAATCCACCTATAAACACAGCCATTGATTCAGGTGGCGTTTGGGGCACATCCTTAGTCACTCGATCCTACTTATTCCATTCCGTTTCCCCCTTCTCACTCCTTCTTTCTTATCTTGATGCAATGCAGAAGATTTTACGGAAACCCACGAAGGTGAAGCTCACAATAATCTCGAATTTGAACGTTTCCTATTGGCTTTTAATGCTTATGTCCAGCGTTTCATTCTAAAGGACCTACTGTAAAGCCTAAAATATTTCAACAGGATCTTCTGTGTACCAGCCTATCTCTATAGTTACGCTATGAAGTAGATATTGTATGCCTGATTTTAGCACACAGGCACACACTCAACCTTTTAGCGTTCTCATAAAACTTCTTTCCTGCAGACAGCTTCTCACGAGGTATTTCTGCCAAAGCATTAAATCTGAAGGTTGAATGGGGTGTCCCCTATTAGTGAAGCCTGTGTCCTGATCCAAAGTCCAGAGCAAGATCAGTGGGAAGCTTATCACTGATTTCACTCAGTTTAAGAAAAGGATAGTAGATTCCTATTAGAGAAGACTTTCAGAAAACACAGGAAAAAATTCTCTGCTGATTTTTATTTTCAGATTTTTAAATCAACAATACAAAGAAACAGTGTAAAAAAATCTAGTTCTCCCTGAAAACACTTGCTTAGGTGTATACTTACTTACTAAATGTGTTTTTACTTATTTACTTTTTTGCGCAAAACCGGAGATTCTTAATATGAGCAAATGGCTGTGCACGCCAGCTTGTAACATTCACCAGAAAAGCAGGAGATTCTAGCAATGTACCACATAGTATAAACTCTACTAACAAATTTAGCAATTTTTCAATGTCTAAAAATAGCATGCAAAGGGAGCTTCCAAGTCAGTATCAGGGCACTGAACTTGCAGTCAGACTGATGCTTTGATCCTGCAGAATTCCAGGATACTACATCATTTGTAGGACTGGGATTTAAAGTTACTATTTTGTCATGACATAGTCTTTCTCTAGTAATAACAGATGGTATATGGCAGTTTTGAGGTGAAATCCTGACTTCCCCAGCTGTGTTGTTTCTATTAGTATAACTGTTATTGTTATTAAATGCTGAGCTGGTAGCTCATCCTGTTAGTTGCCTGAAAGTTGCCATTATACCACTTTCAGCTGCTTATAATATTGCTAGATGGGAGATCATGTGGACTGGGATTTTTTTTGTCATGCTGGTATGCCTCTTTTTTTTCTTTTCTCTCATTTTTTAAAGTGAAACATGGGGAAAAGATTGGGGGGGTGCCCACACCACAAGTTCTGATGACCTCTTCATGGAAATACTCCATACCTCAGAGAAGGAAGTGACTTTTGGGCCAGAAACATGTCTTTTGCCAACCTGGTGAAAACCTAGGCAAATTATAATGCTGAAAAATCATGGTTTACACATCATCAGTAGTGTTTTCTTTGACTTTAAGGAGGCTCAGATCTCTGGAGATTCTTTCTTAGTAGTGTGCCTGGATACGTCTGACCAGATTATATATATCCCAGTGACACAACAGAGTTGAGCATGCTGCAGGCAGGGGACCCTGACAAAGATTGGCATTTTCTGTGACTGTTTCTTCTGAATGCTCCATGCCAGGTTCTGACTGGACAGTAGAGCTGAGAGCCTCAACCTATTTGGTCTCTGTTCTGAGGGACATCCATTGCCCTCACTGATGTCCAGACAGTATGGAGGAAAAAAAATCCAGATTCACATATGAAAGGGATGAAAACTAGGTCAAAGGCAGAAAGGAAAGTGTTAATTGCGACGTAGGTTCTGGAGAGAGAGTGTTTGGAGCAGGAAGAGGAAAGGACTTATGGGTGCCTGTAGATACAGGGAGTTGGCAGACGACTTGAATAGGGACCAGGGGACTAGAAACAGGGCTGGGACTGACTTAGACCATGGAACTTGCCACACAAGAAGGAACAGGGCTAGGAACAGTCTGGGAAAACAAAAGCAGGGAGACCAACCTGTCAAGGCACTGTGCTGCAAGGGAGGTCTGGGAACAGCTCAGCCAAGAAGGTTTGGCAGGGACCTGGGGAAAGGAGATGCAGAGGACTACCAAGATCTGACATCTGCAGCTGAGATCAAGGGAAGTTGTACTTCATATATACAGAACTGTCTAAGATGTTATGCATGCCTAAGAATTGGGTTCTTAATTGTGTTCATTATTTGCAGTCAAGATAAGCCATTACTTCCATTTAGCAAGAGTATTACCTACTATTTACATGCTGCAGCAAAATTCCTCTTGCTAGGTACGCTTGCTCAGACACTATCCTGTTTGTCCTTAGCACAGCTTTGTTTCACAAAAGGCTCAATTTGACCCATAGCAAATGTACAAAATTTTATGGCATGGGAGGAATAAAGGTTTAATTGACGTGGGATTAGTCTGGCTTTTATTACTAATCATTGGAGAAGCCAGAAGTACTTTATGTAGGGCATCCTACAATTAGAAATTAGAAAG
>NW_009219676.1:0-5477 GCF_000690835.1 Fulmarus glacialis
TGGCTAGAGCTGATTAGAATGACCAATAATGCAATAAGAATGCATGCTTAGTTTGCTTATCATTAGATTGCTGCATCTCTTTTGAAAACTATACAGTGATGTATTTGTTAAAATGTATCCATTGTTGCTTGCTTTCTTTTACTTTTATAATTATTGTCATCCTAGATTTTAATTTTTCTTAAAATGTTATGCCTTTTGTATTAGAAAACACAGGTTTACTTCTGAATAGTCATCTGTATTTTCTGAACTATAATTCCAATCAAATACAAGGTATTGCCATTTTTCCCTAATACCTGTAGTTATTCTATGTGTTATTTGCTTCAGAGGTAAGAAAGCAACCCACATCTGGTACCTCACACCATATACCACTTCTCATTTAATTTGTAAATAGAAGAAAAAAATGTGGAATCAGAAAGATCTACTAAAAAGAAATGTAAACAGGAATGTAAGAGAGATCCAAGCTTATTAGAATAATATACAAGAAAAACAGATGCAGGTTAGGCTGTGTCGTGGTTTAACCTGGCAGGCAGCCAAATACCACACAGCCGCTCACTCACTCCCTGCGCCCCCCCGGTGGGACGGGGAGAGAATCAGAAGGGTAAGAGTGAGAAAAACTCGTGAGTTGAGATAAAGACAGTTTACTAAAACAGAAAAGGGAGAATAATAATGATAATGATAAAATATACAAAATAAGTGATGCACAATGCAATTGCTCACCACCCGCGCTGACCGATAACCAAGTAGCGATCGGTACTTCCTGGATCACGCCTACCATTCATATACTGAGCATGACGTCACATGGTATGGAATACCCCATTAGCCAGCTGAGCTGGCTGTCCTGATTATGTTCCCTCCCATCTTGTGTACCTAGCTCAGTCAGTAGGCATGGGAGCTGTCCTTCGACTAGGAGGGTACTTAGCAACAACTGAAAACATCAGTGTGTTATCAACATTCTTCTCATACTAAATCCAAACCACAGCACTAGCAAGAAATTTAACCCTATCCCAGCTGAAACCAGGACAGGCTGGAATCTCAGAAGTGCAATTTCTTAATGGTGTACCCTGGGATTTTATTTTGCTCCCCTCCATTTCTTTTCCTTCAGTTTTTCAAGTCAAAATGTAAACAATCTGTGGAACCAAACAGAATCCTCAGTTAATTTTAAGTTATTTTAAAATGTTCATCTATGGGACAAAAATAAGAACTTTAAAAGCTTTTGCTTCAAAGTGGAGTGGCATGGTACAACTGCTAGCTCTTCCTCATTCACCAGGCAAAAAAGAAGCCACAGAAATAACACTAAAATGACCATGAGTCCCACATACTGGTTGCCTTCTGTAAGTATCTAGAAATACATCCACAGGATGAAGGATCCCAAAATAATTACCTGATAGTATTGAAACAGAAATCTAAGGAAATCCACAGAATTTGCCAAGTCCAGACCAGAGCTCCAGATATGCAGAGATACCAAGAACATAGTAACAAAAGAAGGGGAAGGGGCGGGGGGGGTGTGTAGATTTCACACTAAAAATGTGGATTTTTTTTTTTTTTTGTATGAAATTACCCTTTAAATCTTAAAACCATGATTAAAGTTTGGATTCAGTATGAAAAACTCTAAAATACATTTTCATATTCCATACAATGAGATAGTTGGAACAGATATACAATACTCCTCTAAATGAGACTGTGCTTCTGAAGCTCTGTTAGAATAAACTTTACATTTATTTTCATCAACATGGCAGACTTGTCTCATTATCCAGATTCATATTAGTTTTCCAGAGGATTTCAATAGTAAGTATTTGGTAACCAACTCTGAAAAAAGAAAAAGTGCATTCATCACTCCCCTAATATAGATATATGACAGCCTGAGGTGCAATAAAGCTTGTATTGCCTCCAGTTTAGGAAGACTCTATTAATAACATGTGGCAGAGCTATAAGTTAGATACATGTATTTTCCCAAACGACTGTCAACCAAAACTTTATAGAATATTACATATAAAAGAACTGTGCTCTGATATCATTATTAAGGCTGCAAAGTCAAGTACTACTCAAGCATTAGCAATCCCTTCTGCATGTGCATTATGATAAGGTCCTTAATTTCACGATCCACGTGAAGCCCTGTCTCCTTCACTGCACCAAGCTGACGGTGTTCACCTTATGAGCACCTGTTTGGTATTTTGTTTTCTCCTTTTTCAGTGTGCTATCCCAGGACTTGGTTACCATACAGTACTCATGCTCTGAGCTGAAGATGGAATTAGTAATTTCCTCATGAGCTTTTTCATGGGACTTATCACGAGAGTATCAGATGTTCAGAGACATTAATAAATTTACCTTTGCAACAACCTAAGGGAGGCATGGGTTTTGTTATGGCCATTTTACTTCTTAGGAGCTAAGGCACATAGGAACAGATTTTTGACAGTTAAATAGGTACCCAAAAATGCATGAAGGAGCCTAATAGTTTTACCAAAAGTGCTAAAACACTTCATTTCCAGCACACAGGTGGTTCTGAAATTTCTCCTATGAGACTATGCCTATCACTAGCCATCACCCCATAAGGGTATCCATGAACTGTGGGTTCCCACTCTCAGACATCTTGGATTTCATCTTCAGAGTGTTTAGCATTCTACTAACATTTTATATGCTTTAAACACAAGTTTCAGCAGCAGAAATCTAAACATCAGTTGTAGCTCTGAATCCTCAGCATTTCTGCATATCAGTCATCAAGATCCCAAGTCAGGCATCCAAAAATACTGAACACCTCTGCAAACACTTTTACATAAATGAACTATCAGCAAAAAGAAACTCCGTGGAGATGCTGTGGGCAATTTTCAAATACTCTAACTATGTAACCATTCTCTCCCTGCAATTCTCATCATCATTTGCTACGTACCTTCTAGCTTCTGCAAAAAGTGGAGGAGTCTTGACTGCAATCTCTTTCACCATAAACTCTGAATCTCTTGTACTAAATGGGGCAGCAATTTCTCACAAATACGTACATGATTGTGCAACTGAAGACCATTACGCTATGTATATACATAGAGGCCAATTTGCATATGCAGTGCAGCTGATGTGCAAACTATAAATCACTTGACTTTGCAACTCCAACAGGGTTCTTTTAATGCTTTGTGGAGTTGTTGGGTTTTTTTTTTTTTTGGTAGCATTTAAGGTACTAGACAGAACAAACGGGGAAAAAAGTGCAAGACTGCCCTCATGATTTAATGCACTGGCACTCCAGAGTTTTTAACAGGCACTGCGCCTTTTGATGCCCCACATACATGCAGGTGACCCTTATCATCATTTCCATGATAAGAAGGCAGAATTCATGGCCTTGCCTTTGTGTTAGATGCGCCCAAACCAAACTGCAGGCTTCCACAGTCCTCTGAATAAAACTGCCACTTCAAGTCACTTCATTTCACCTATAAACATCAAAGAAATCCAGTTCTGTATCTAAACAGATAGCCTTTTCTTAAGGTAATTTTTTTTTTTTTACTGCTTTATTTTCTTTGACATATGTGAGTTATCCTGAAAGAAAGTTATATTTGCAGTAGTGATATGAAGTCAATAGAACTAGCTCCACACATGGAATCCAACCTAAAATGAAGACCTGCAGCAATTTCTTCATTTATTTTTGTCTACTCTTGCATAAATGACCTGAAATATTCAATCATATAAATTCTTGTATTACACTAGAGATGAGCTGGCTTTTTACAATTACATAAGTGGTAATCATGAAGTGTATTTCTACTAGCTGTTGTAATTATTACATTAAATCATCAAACTAAGATCTGTCATATAATAGGACAACAAAACTTGAAGGACATCAGAGGACATTTTTGTTCCTGTAAAAGTATTTGCTTATCACATCCACTGCAGACATAGATGTACAGAAGAAATAATAAATGAAGAGTCATAACTGAAAGCAATAGAGACTCCTGAATGCCCTAATAAATTTCCAGTGTACTGGAAGAATACTTCAATTGTTGGATAATACAGAAACAGAGCATATCTTCACCAACACTGAAATATGTGTAAGGACAATAAAACTATATATATTCTTTTGTTCAACATCTTTGATGGAGAACTATCATTTAGAAATAATACATAATAGCTCTATAATGTATAATATATAATTATGTAAGTAATTAGTATAATCTTGAGATGAGATGAGGGCTATTAGTGGCAGTGGATACTTTGAACCTTGCACATTTAGTCAAAAAGACCAATGACATCCAATCAAACTTCTTTAAAATGAATTGCAACAAACAATGGCAGCACAGCTGCTATTAGAATTATAATTGAGTTTAGGAGGGAAACAGCAGCTGAATGCAATGCAGATAATTAAGGAGCAAGCTTTTGTTAACACTATCAGTAGGGTCATGATTCTGCAGATTGTGAACTTATTAGGGCTGAACAAACTAGTCTATTTTTATAACAGAGGTATATTTCTGCTTTTTATACCAATGAAGTATTTTCTGGCTACAATATAACTGATCACTTATTTATTTAAGCTATCCATTTAGAGAAATGATAAGCATTTACAAAATCTAAGATTACCATGGAAACCTTATTCTTAAACACTGAGGATTATGGGAACAATTGGTTACACAATTGGATGGGTAAATAACAAGCCTCTGAGTATGACAAAGACTGTAGCTACGAAATTACATTAAGTAATTTATCTCTTTCAGGCTGATATACATTTTATGTTAACCCAGCACTGAAAGGGAAGCAATATAGCTTCCGTGGGTAAATAGTGAAAAGAAAACATTTTAAAACATAACATTTATGGTATGCAGACATAAATAACTTGCATAAATGCAAGTTCTTGTGGTCCTAACACCTAACCCAGGTGTTAGGGAATTACAAAACCCAGGATGGGGAATTACAAAAGTGATCTAAAATTTGTATTTCCTATTGTGTGTTGACTAATGTTGGAACAAAGGTTAACCATGTAGAAGACAAACAAACAAGAATCACCAAAGGATTCAAAGTCACTCCAATCTTGCAGCTTGGCACCAAAGTCAGGCAATGTGAGATGCTTGACCATTCATAACCATGAGTCAGGGTTCCAGAAATGGAAAGGAGGTCATTAAAATGCTAACAACAACATTACATGTTGTTAGCAATATTACTGTTATAATATCATATTGTCATAATAACTGGTACTCTTTAAACAAACTGGAGTATAGGTCTACCAAAGATGATATTATCACCGTTTTACTAGTAACCCCTTTAAGTCATGTAGCACAGACTCAGGATCTTTGGTTTAAGACAATCCTGCTGACAACATAGGTCATTTCACTGGCAAATCTAAATTTGTTAGGGACAAATGAGTAATCCTGCTTTGGAATCTCATTGACCTCAATGTGTAAATAAAGCAAGCAGAATGTGTCTGACTGGCAGCAAGCCATTAACATGCTATGTGCAATAAAAACACTAATATGTCAAAGTGATTTAAAAAATATGCTTTGATATTTCAACCT
>NW_009219676.1:5508-7458 GCF_000690835.1 Fulmarus glacialis
TTGACCCTGCAACCTCCTAAAATAATATAACAAAAAAGTTTTAAAAAATATTTTAACATTACTAAACATTTGCCCGTGGCAAAGTCATTTTCAGGTTTTCCATTCCTGGTTCTGAACCTTCTAAGGTCTTATTTCACCTGACTGTGGAAAGAGTCAAGCAAAAGCTTGTCCTGATTTGAAACTATTTTTATCTCTGTTTCTTCAGGAAATCCATTCCCAGCCTCAAGATAGAGAAGCTTAATTTGGTCATTACTACAATGGAACTCAAATGTGCTTCAGTAAGACTCAAGAATGGTATCATTTCTGCCCAGTTCCTTTTAAGGGAATCTGGAAAAGAACAGGTATCAGCCAGGAACAAAAACATGGCCTTCTGCTCATATGTGCAGCATGTTGTGATCTCTTTACTTGCGGATTAGCTCTCATCATATGTCAGCAGAAATGTGAAGCACCTTTCAAATTTTATAAAAAGTAGTGTTGATAATTTACTAAAACTTTCCTAATACTCCCTTCACGTTTGCACTGGGAGTAAATACATGGGTGTATACCTAGAAACTTTAGAGACAGAGCCAAACGGAGGTGAAACAAACTTGCAGGTTTTCAAAAGCATATTATAATAGTGACTACTCAAGCCAATGTCTGTCAAGAGTTATGACAGCAGAATCTGAGCATATCCCGACTTTCACTCTATTTACAATGGAAATTTCAGGGGAAAATTTGATTAATATCATCTATACCCTAACTGTAGATAGCAGGTTTTGTAGCCTGCAGAATTAAGATCCCTGACTTCAAGTGGCCACCAATATTTTCAAGATTACCATGGTTAAGGACCACCTTCCTAAAAGGATTCTAAAAATAAAGAGAAATTGGAGTCCTGGACTTCCCTGTTGCAGGTAAATTCTGGAATACTCCTTTGAAATGGATAGTTTTTCTAATTTATCTTTTAAAAAGTGCTGTATATTACAGTTGAAGCAGCCTGAATGAAGAACTTATATTTTTAGGAATTCCATGTCTACTAAGTATAAGGAATTGTGAAAATAACTATAGACTAACACTTATTTTCTAAACATTTCAGAGAATCGGTGTGATTCAGATATGAATAAGGCAATGGCATATAAAATGTGAAGCTAACATTTTTCTAAAGGCCATTAGTAAATATATTTTTAGCACCTTTTTACTGGAATATCTGGAAGCTTTCCTCAAGATGATCAGATTTCATTAAGGCAACAGCACTGGGGACCTGTCCCTACAAAGCAAGGCCTGTTTTCCTCATCAACCTCTGTAGTAATCATTTCACAGTTTGCCACTTCAAGGACTCGGAGCCTAACAGAAAACCAAGGACGTCTCCTTTTAGCAAGAAATTTTTTCTACTAATTTAAAATTAGACTGTTGCTATGATTGTATATGTTGTTATGATCACCACTGAAGACATGATACAAAGCAACAAACAAGACAGAGTTGCAGTTTTCCGACTTCATTAGATATTGCTCTGATGTAAGGCTGATATATTTGATTAACATACAAGGCACTCTGAGAGAAATATGCTGCTCACCAACCAATTAAATCAGCTAGCTTTGAACATCTTTAATGTCCTTTCCTCTCCAGTTGGATATAGTTTTTACAGTTCTTCAATGATAATAACAATTTCAAATACTTTGTACAAGTTTCACTGTTGGAGTGTCTACCAGAGGCAATAAACTGCTCAAACCAAACCCTCTTCACTCCTGTCACAACCTCCTAGCATCTTCTCCATAGCACCATCATAAACCAGCAGAGCATTCAAACAGACATTTCCAAAATTCTCCCACTGAAATATCTTCTACTTTTACATGATAGCCTGATTCAAAGTGCAGATGTTTCCTCTTTACACTGAGTACAGTTATGACAAAATTAACAGAAATTCAGCATTTCAATAAGAAAGTAATTTTTAAAAGAATAAACAGGAATGCTTCT
>NW_009219676.1:7472-13174 GCF_000690835.1 Fulmarus glacialis
AAGAGAAAAATAATCTTTAGTCTTGCTAACTAAATAAGATTGCAAAACTTAATCTGCTGTAGTAGAAGCGTGCACAGCAGCTAATGAGTTTCTTGGTAGAGGCAAAAGTGTCTGGAAACAGAATCAATGCATTGGCAGCATCTACCAAACTGCTCAGTGCCTACCTCAGCTGGTTTGATGTCCCATCATCAAAGGATAGGTGAATATCACTTGTGTCATTAACAATTTTTTTTTTAAAATGTCTCTCTTCAGTTAAGAATGCAGGTTTAGGTCTCCCGTTCTTGCAGGGACAAAAATCCACGGTAAGAGTCAACAGAAGACAATTTCAGCAGTAGAAAATTCTGGAGTTTTAGTTTTCTTCCAGTCTTTTCTTTTCCACTTTCTTTTTTGGAGAACTTTGAGGGGCCATGATTGAAAGGTCTATCATATTGTGAATAATTTATATATGGAGGAAACCTACTTCCTTTTTGGACAACTGCAATGGATTTGCTGAGGCATGGCAGTATCTACTGGCATCCCAACACTGAATGGTCAGGGCACAGGCAGCATTTCACTTGAATAGGTATCAGTGAAAAAAGAATTTGGTCTTCGGGATTTTCATTACCATGAAAGCATGATTTCTAATAATGCAGGAGGGATAAAAACCAATCCTGATTTCCTTTGCTGTAAAATAGATTTACCGATAAGCAGAAAAGGTTTGCTGTGAAATAACTGACGCATGATTAAACATGGAAGCTGCCTTAATGCAATCTGACAGGATGATTTTCCAGCTGAAACCCAAGTTTACTCCTCCCTTTCCTCCTGAATAGCAGTTAGCACTCATTTGGACTGATCAACAGGTCATATCTGCAGTTTCCTTTTAATTGATGAGAGCTTTCTTTCCATAGTGATGTAACTGCTACTCCATAAAGTGGTTAAGAGCAAAGCCTGGAAGCTGAACCTCCCTGATCATTGTGCCATACTGCCACTGAGCCCTCAATGGATGCCGCGGTCTGTAAAGCGCATTCAGAGAAGAATGACTTCTGTGTGGAAGGCTTACAGTGCACAATTCAAACCTACTAGAGTAATGAGATATAGTACAGTACAATAATATTTGTACTTGTATGCCACTTTATTATTTTAAAACACCTTATGAATATTAATCAAGCAACCTATTTAGTATCCCAAGAGGTGGGATAACACCTATTGTAAGCAATATTATGTTGTGTTATGTGATCTATAACTCCACATAGAATACATAATTTAATAAGGTTTACTAATGACCTTGAATTCTATTCAGATTTTCATTCTACCTTCAGCTGCATGGAGCTGAAGCCCAGAAACTCAAATATATTTAGACATGCAACTTCCATTGATAGTAGTGCAAGTGAAGCAGATAACCTTTGAGAATCTGAAGTGAAATACTTTCCTGACATGCATTAAAGGACAGGAACAGCATTGTGTTTCCCTTTTTCTTTTTCTCTGTTTTTTTCCCAGTGGGAAAATTATGTGGCAGTTTTCAAAATTATTTTTCATTTATTTATTTTATGTCTGCTGTGCTTCACATGTTTGATATTGAGGCAAGGTTAATGACATGCAGCTTGCATTTGGAATTGAAAGTGGAAATGTTTAAGGTGGTTCCTAGATCCTATGGGTATATGGTAGGTATGGCCAGAATATACAAGAGATTAAATGATGCTTATCAAAAATCAATGTATACTAATTTTTCCTATTTGTGCAAATATGCTGGGTTCACAACACAGTAGAGGTAATGCCTGCATATCATACATACCAGTTACGCAAATTCAAGGTCAAATCCTAAATTACGTCTCGAGGCAAAACTCTCAGGTAGTTTATTAATGTTTTGGCTGTGGTAGCATGTTAGGTTTCACCTTATGCAATGATTATATATGTGCCATCACTGAAGTCTTGTATGGAATTGAGGATGCTGGGTTGATTCATTTAATGCCATTAAGGTGTTTCCATTTAAAAATACTTCTAAAAACTGTAGCTGTAATTAAAGGCAGGACAATGGTTGCCTCTCCCCATAGAGCAGCATAAGATGAATCGGATCAGTAAAAAGAGACTTCAAACGCACTTGATTCACATTTTGTAAGAGATTTCTAAACTGAACGTGTGCTAAAAAGAGATATGAGAGAGAAAATTGTTAACACAAGTAAAACATCTGATTAGGCAACAGAGGAACCACAGTCAGAATCTGTTTCTATTGATGACTTCTGTGTGACTGTTGGTAAATCCCTAATTTCTCCATGCCTCCATGTTCTGGTAGTAAAACAGGCATAAAACCTCATCTTTCTTCAGGGAAGTATTGTTGAATTCAATAGTGCTTGCAAGGCATTTACAAACTATTAATATGTAGGGGTGGGCGAATAAGATTTTCCTCGACATTTTTTTCCCCTCTCATGACTGAGAGCTAGGCTACATCATCCAGGAAATTTATTTATGTCTGGAAGCTCTCAGAAGGCTTGATTTACAATGCGAGTGCAGCTTAGTATGGTGCATATCTCAATTACGAAGCATATTGACCAAGGAAGTCATTGCAGTTGAAGAAAGAATTAACTGCTCTGTTGGAGGGCTTCATAAAGTCGTTTGTTATTACTGTTGCTCCACAGACCCCCAAATGTCCAGCACAATCTCCTTCTGACTGTACTGTCTGCTAGGAACTCGAAAGCTGTTTTACTGAATGATGAGTCTCTTTTTTTTTTTTTTTGCTATATAATAATGCGCTTAAAACAACGTGTTGGCAGCTGTTAGGTATTTATTTACCATGGTGGGTTAATCTCATCTGGGGAGGTATAGAAACTCAATCATGAGTGCTACAGTATATAAGCTAATTGCCAGGATAAAACCAAATGAATAATTACTTAACTTCAGAATGAGGCCTGGGGGAATTTTTCTTTAATAAAGGTTTAATTCACCAGTGATAATGAATGCAATCTCACATACTACTGAACAACACCATTAGCATAATGGCTAAGATACAAAAACTATAATTAGAACAAAACAGAAATGTTAATTACAGCCACGAAGGTACCAAACAAAAAGGGAGTTTTCCTTTACCTGTCTGTGGTGGTTTAACCCCAGCCGGCAACTAAGCCCCACACAGCCGCTCGCTCACTCTCCCCACAATGGGATGGGGAGAGAATCGGAAGGGTAAAAGTGAGAAAACTCATGGGTTGAGATAAAGACAGTTTAATAGGTAAAGCAAAAGCCACATACACAAGCAAAGCAAAACAAGGAATTCATTCACTACTTCCCATCAGCAGGCAGATGTTCAGCCATCTCCAGGAAAGCAGGGCTCCATTACATGTAACAGTTACTTGGGAAGACAAACGCCGTCACTCCAAACGTCCCCCCTTCCTACTTCTTCCCCCAGCTGAGCATGACATCATATGGTATGGAATATCCCTTTGGTCAGTTGGGGTCAGCTGTCCCAGCTGTGTCCCCTCCCAGCTTTTTGTGCACCCCCAGCCTACTCACTGGTGGGGTGGGGTGAGAAGCAGAAAAGACCTTGACTCAGTGTAAGTACTGCTCAGCAATAACGAAAACATCCCTGTGTTATCAACACTGTTTTCATCCCAAGTCCAAAACATAGCCTCATAGTAGCTACTATGAAGAAAATTAACTCTATCCCAGCCAAAACCAGCACACTGTCAAATGAGTCGCTGCCTGTGTAGCTTTAGTAATCCCTGTGAATGGGTCTTCAATTCTGCTTGAATGACTGACAGGCAGAAATTAAAAACTGAGACTTCCTTTGCCTTTTGATTCCAGAGAGGACTCCGATTCACACAGGAGACTTAAATAGTTAGAGTACAGGTGAGGGCAGTAAAGACTGTACCTCTAATCACAAAGCTCAAAAATTAAGCTCCCATGTATCTGAATCCCACACTTCAATTCCTTTTCACAAAAAGTCAGGCCCATCAGGCTCAGGAATATTAGATCTCTTCCAAGTTTACTTACTACCCCCAGACATACTTGCTGTACGCAGCACCACGTAGCTGGACGAGGAAACGTGGCAGCCTGTTGGCTAGGCAGCTGCTGAGAAGTTTACTGATAACAAGCAGATTCATTTCCGGCACTAACAACAACAATAACAAAAGCTCTTTGTACACAGAAATTTGCACAAACTCGTATATCTTGCTTAAATGAAATCTGTGAGATGTCCTCATGGAAGAACATTCTTTTGTGCCGTTTCTGCTGTGCATTTTCTCTAATCTTGTGCTACACAAATATTAAATTTAGAGATTCAAGAACTCAAAAGTTATAAAATATGAGAACTAATGTTGCATTTTTCCCCCTTACAGGACTTATTCAGTGTATAAAATGGACATTAACTGAATGGGGAGCTATTCAGTTTTTCTTTTTATCTTCATCCTTCTATGTTTGATTCCAGACCTTATTTAGCACACATCATCAAAACCCTGCACTGAATACAAAATTACCAATTTCTTCATAGGCTTTTTTGTGGTTTTCTCAGCTTTTTTTGTGGTGCTTTCAGCCCTCGCTATAATTAATCTATACTCCCAACACCTCTAAGAAATCATATAATTGAAGCACAGAGAGATGAAGGCCACTTTGCTAAATATTCACTAATTTGGGCGCCCGCTTTGATACAACTAAGCATTCTAGGGGGGAAAGGAGTTGTAATTTATGTAGCAGTGCACACATTTAAAATACAGCCCCTATTAACTTGTACTTTACACATGAGCTTTTAGCATGTCCATAAAGAGAAAATATCTGTAAAAAATCTGTGAAAACTCTGATTGAAGAAATCTGTTGATGATCCCATTAGAACATGGTGGAGAAAGTAGGAGAGGAACCCAGTCCCTGCAGTGGCACTCGGTCACCTGAACCATGAGACTAACCCTTCCACCCTAACAGCTCTGCACCTTGCACACTACAATTTCTGCAACAAATGAACAGGCAATCAAAAAAGGGTGGGAAGGAAGAAAGAAAAGTAATAATAACCTCAGAAATTGGAGATATTTTTGTTATTGTGTTTTCTAATTTCCTTGCAAATTGGAGAAACTGGGGGCAGATGTTGGTAGGAAAGACACTTCTACTGTTCATCTAACACTGTTGCCATTAAAGCTAATGAAGGCTGACTTAAATACCTAAACCTGAACCGAATTCACAAACCTGGCAGGCAATAAACCTGCCTCATGATGGAGCCAGCCAGTGGCTGTTCTGTGAGCATGGGCTAACATGTAGCTACAGAAAGGAGCTAAGCACAGAGAGGCGAATATAGCACTTTCACTAAGACGTCCAGGAGAGAAGTTAGTGCAAGTGCTTTCTTTCAGGCAAGCAATCAAAGCGTTGATGCTAAAGCATTGATTGGCTAAACCACCTTAGGGGGAGGAGGCTCAAAGTCCATCTGTTTTAATAGATCTCTCAGCACCTGCCTATACAGGATATGATACCTTTCCTGTTTAAGCTGGACAACCTCAGCAAAAAATATTCAAGCTTCATTAGATGAAACTGTGGAAGAAACAAAATCCCAGAACCATGACATGACTTTTTAATGCAGTAAACAGGATACTCCTGTGGGTGGCAAGAAACCTGGATTATGTTTCTGTTCATGTACTTTATCCAGTGACTATTTAACATGAAATGCATAATAACAATTATTAGAGTATGGACCAGAAACCAAATGCCTCTTCTTTCTAGTCCCTTTCTCCCCTAGCCGCGAGACTAGATTCCTG
>NW_009219676.1:13186-16075 GCF_000690835.1 Fulmarus glacialis
CTAGCGATTCATGGAGTCCTTTCTGCCCAGCAGAACAACTTCAATGAGTAACACAGTCTAACCCACCCAACCAGCCTATATCACAACGATTATGAGATTAATCCGAGAGGCTGGAAACACAGATTTGAATCTTTTCAGCTTAGGTAAAGCATTGGAACTTGAAATACCATGTCCCAGGCAAAAAACCAAAGTATATTGATTCGATAAAATGAAAAACTTATTGACAATGAAGGCGGTGAAGGAGAGGAACAGCCTGCCCAGGAAGGTTGTACAGTTTCCATTCCTGCAGGTTTTCAAGATTATACTGGATTAAATGCTGACCAACCTGGTGTGACCTCATAGTTAAGCCTTCTTTCAGCAGCAGATGGAACAAGAGACCTCCTGAGGTTCCTTCCAACCTGAATTAATCTATGCTTTCACAGGAAAATTGCGTGGTGGCTTTCCTCACTAGTTACTCTGTGGAAAAAGCAAGAGTTGAAACCATGCCTTAGGAGGACCTCAGAACTACCTGCAGTAGGCTAGGAATGCTTACCAGACAGAGTCCTCCACTCTTACCCATCTGTCTCGTTCTTTCACAATGTCTAGAGAAGCTATTTACAGGCAATTTCCACGTATAGTTCTTGTAATGGATTTTTGTTTTCTTCTGTTATCTCAGTAATTCTGGTATTAAAGACATGTTAGCCTTACTAGACAGTAAGAATATTTCTGTCTAAATTGATTTTTACATTTCAGAAAAGACTAGTTTTTAACTTTGGACAGAAGTGACCTTTTAGGCTAAACTGCCCACTCCATCAGAATGCTGTGCAACTTTAACAGATTTCTATTCACTCTGTTTAAATTATGATGCACAAAGCTAAACAATCTTCTAGTATGAATTTGTCTTTCATGCAAAGTAAGGCTTTCTAGAAAAAAAATGCTGTAAAACTAACAAAAAAGAACAAAGGAACAGCTGTAAGTCAAGAGTTCTTATGCCAACACACTGTTCAGCTGGGTTCCACATTCATTTCCATCCCCCACATCATGCTGATTATAAACTTAGATGCAGTTCTAATGTTTTCATTTAATTCATTTTTTCCATATTTTAAATTCATTGTATTTAGCGAACATTCAGTTTGAAACATGCAATATCAAAAGAAACCCCGCAGGTGCAGGGAATTTGAATAATCAGGTCCACATAATCCGTGAACCTCAATCCACTGAAGTCTCTCTGGGACCATTTTAAATGTGCAAAGGAAACAAATGTCCAAATTACTCTAAACAATTGTGAGATAACAGATGAAATAAGGCAGATGATTAAAATATTGATACTTATACTACAGTAATGCCTTCAGTCCCCCACAGAGATACCAGCCCTATTGTGCCAGGCACTGTACAAGCGCACAGGATGGTGCTCTGCCCAGAGGAATTTACAGTCCAGACCTTGATTTCCCATCAATATCCATGTTGTAACACCAGGTCAGGAATAGTCAAAACTCAGTGTTGGGAAGAAACAAAAATATAAAACAACTATTCAGGTTGCCCAGTAAGACTGTAGCAGAACTGGGCATAATTCTCCAGTTTCTGCAGTTCTATTTTTGTGCCCTGCTTCCCAGACCTGACTGTAAACTTAACCTTTTGTATGTTCTTCTGCCATCCACGGCAGCGAAGCACTGGCTGGTTGCAATACATTTTCCGGCTTTGTAGGTGCTTCAGTTTTCCTCAGATTATTGCTGTGTGTCAGAATTACTTATGTTACTGGATTCTCTACACTGCTTCTTAATTTTAGGGTGGTTGGTTTACTTTCTTTTTTTGCAATACTGTAAGTTTTCAAATTCACAGGCTGGCCTACCATTATCTGACGATGTCCTCTAAGGCACTACTACATTCCAAAGATTAAGAACAAATGGGGATATGCAAAATGAACAATGTGGTGCACACTCTTTTAATAAATTCAACTTCTACGCTCAGATTGCACAATTCATTTGATGTATTGTTGAAATATAGCCAATGACTGAATATAGCCCAAAGAGCTGAAGGGCAGCTTTCTCCTAAAAACTGGCATAGTCTGAAAAAAGTGGCATAAAGTAAAAGTTGAAACCTTAAATTCTATCCTTTCGTATGTCATATGACATATATGCTGATGCACTGTTGAAGATATAGCAGTGGAAAATCAATGGCTGAACATCTGCAAGCTACATTACAAACTTGACTGACATCTTGGAAGTGGAATATTTAAGTAGTCTTTCTTGACAGTTTTATCCGCGGGTCTTAAAGTGCTCCCAGTTTTATATCTGTTATAAGTGTATAATCAAATCTGACTATTTTGTGCAATGGCAATTTTTATTTTATCTATTTACCTTTTTTTTAAATGAAAATTCCTCTTACTGAACTGGGTGGAAAAGAGAAAGATTTTGTTACATGATAACAGATATGATCTTGATTATTCCAAGGAATGAAGTCTTTTTAAGCAAGGATTGCTTTATTGAGGTGAAGCATTATTATGCATCCCAATTCTTTGCTATCAGCTAAAGGCTTTACAAGTTAAAATACCAAGTAGAGGTTTATTCAAACCAGATTTGAACCAAAAGTCATCTACATAGTGCACGTGTCCTTCTCTGCATCCATATCCTGGACAAAAAATAGCAGAGGTGCAGAAAAATACCATGATGGTATACCATATCCTTATTTATCAGAAGAGTTTCTTTAGATATGGCTAAACCATTACTTTTTATTTGGTGTATTGTTGCAGTATATCCAACGACTGAATATAGCACATGCCCAGTTTGCCTGTAATGCAATTAATAACTCTCTCTCTTTTTGGCTGGGTAAGTAAGAACCCAAACAGCTAACTTCCTAACACTCCAACTGTAAACCAGGTTATAAGGCTGGACTTTCTTCAAGAAGGAGGTC
>NW_009219677.1:0-4893 GCF_000690835.1 Fulmarus glacialis
TGGCTGTGTGGTGTTTGGCTGCTGGCTGGGGATAACTTGTATAAATGAAATAAGAAATATTTTATGCTTTCTAGGGGCTCAGTCCTCTTGCCTGCCTTTCTAGCAGAATGCATGTGTGCATCTACTTTTTGAATGACCAGTTTGTTTCCTTGTGTTCTGTTGCCCAGTACTTAGATGGCTGTTCCTACTGTTGCAATGGCAGCATGTAACCGTACAACTGATTGCACATCCAAATGTCAGGTTGTTATTAGTCATTAGACATTTTCTATCAATAGATATTTAAATTAGTAGACATCTTTAAGCCTAATGGAGACTTTCTGGCGGTCCATTGGAATCATGAGCACACTGGTGTGGTGGGTTGGTCCCAGCTGACAGCCAAGCACACATACAGCTGCTCGTTCACGCTATGACATCAGAGAGATGGGGGAAGACAATAGGAAGAGCAAGAACAAGAAAACTCATGGCATAAAATAAAGATGCAAATATCAGTCAGAAATTACTGTTGCAGGCAAAACAGTCTCAGCTTGGGGAATTTAACTTAAAACATTTGATTACTGAAGGATATGGGGAAAAAGAGACAATAAACATTTAAACTCTTAGGGAAAACACCTTTCCTCTCCCTTTCCCAGGCTCAACTTCACTCCAGATACCTCTCCTGCCATTGTCCTTGTCTCCATTCCCTTGGTATCGCTGCAGGTTACACTAAGTCCCTTAGGTAAGGCAACGAAAGGTGTAGGTGGTTGGGGTCTTCTCACAGAGCCCACTCCTGAAGCCCCCCTGCTACCAACCCTTGCCACATAAACCCAATATAACTGGTTTCATTTTTTTTCCTAAAATACTGCCCTGTGGGCGGCTGTATAACTGCACAGAGTAAACTCAGCCCAGAAAATATCTCATAGCTCTTGTACCAGTCTTCACTATCTTGCACTATTAATTAGTGTTTCCCAGGTAAATATGGTCTTTAAGAATTACCGTTTGATAGAGGTGACTACACCTGCAGAGCTGCGAACCACTGCCTGCTGGGCTGCTAATAGTTATTAATGAGTTACAGCAGGTAGGCCATGATTTATTTTCTTCTTTCAAAAAAAGTAATTCTACTGAGCTCAGTGAAAATTTTACTGATGTCTAAATGTTAAAATAGAAACCTCTAGCATGGAAAAGCTCATTTGTGGTTACTGTTTTATAATTTTTAAAAGGTTTCATCCCTTTCCTCATACCCATGAGCCCTGTATTTCTCTAGAATAACTTCTGCAGCCATCTTAACTTTCTGTACTAGCTAATATTTTTTTCACTGACAGTATTCTCTCTTCCAGCACTGAGTTAAGATGATATTAATGCCCATGTAACAGTTAGTAAATACTTTTCATTATTTCACAAAACAATCCCACCTTTTAGGCAGTCCTAACAAGTGTGTGCAACCTGGTTTCAGTCCATTACCCTATTTTTTATTAATGTAATTGCAACTACAAATGGCGAGCTGCAAACAACTAATGCTCTGCTGTTTAGAACATTTTAATTCTGAACTTCCACTGATGTAGAGGTGTCAGTCATGCCACTGTGTGTTTAAAAAGGTGAGATCATCCAGCAGCGATATGAAATTAACAGTGCCAAGAAACAGCTCACATCCGTGTTAGAACCAGAGTGGGTGTCGCCTCTTGCTGTACACTTAACCCCTGCACAACATAAAATATGATTAATACCACTTGAAGATTTTTTTTTCAAATATAGAATAGTTTATAAAACACATATCTTATAATACATTATATGAAAAAAACATCAGCGGTCTTGGGAAACTGGTGTGACTTAGGCCCTCCAATCTCATTTCACCTTAAAAGAGAGGAGCTGAATCCAGATGAACCTGGACTAAAAAATGCACCTGCACAATTTTGTACATACATATCTCTGACTAATTTACACTTTAAATTATCTTGTATGTTTGCAAACGAGGTAATTGTGCATATAGATCACTTGTTAGATACCTTGCTAACTGTTGTAATTGCACATAATGATTAGGAGTAGGTCCTATGTACGTGTTTTTTGAACACTGGAACTGTGAATTCTCAACAAAACAAAAATTTCAGAGGGTCTTTTCTGGACTCTACTACTTTTAAAATTTGTTTTAAAGCAAGAGGGAGTGGCTTGGGCTAGTTGTATCATTCAGCTTCTTTACATGTTCACAGGTTAAGTAGATTTTATGGGGAAAAGGGATCAGAAGGAAAATATGGCAAGATAGGATGTAATGTGTTGATAAAACACTCAAAGTTAAAATTACTGTGTTTCAGTTCTGAATGCTATTATTTACTTATAAAAGACTAGGAAGTGTGTGTGGAAGTATATTCTTCAGTACAGAATAATTGCACAGTTTATGCCCCAAGATATTATAGTCTGAATGGTTATTGTTGAAGGAATTGAATCTTGTTGGTTTGAGTATTGCTTTTTGGAGTGCCCATGTGTATTCCTGAAGACAGCATTTGCTGTGCATCCAGACAACATATCTGAAAACACAGTGTGAGTGCAGGCTGCCCTTTGCACATTTTTGGGTGTTTGAAACATCTAGCAATGTTGGTATGACATTATATAGTGATATTAGACAGTTTGGGTGTGAACAGACAAATCGAAGGACACTAAATTATTGTCTGAGGGATTTAAATAGAGTCTAACAATCTGATTGCTTTAATACTTTCATGTGAGAACCTATGCAACTTATTTCTCTCTGTCTTAGTATAAGGAAAATTGTATATGTAACACAAATATATGTACATTGCTTTAAATTTTATAAGTGTAGTTAACCAAGTACAATTAACAGAAAAGCTGTATTCAGACATGTTATAGATTGGGCATTTCAAAAGAAAAAAGTTCAAAGCAATGACAAAAAGCAGAAGCAATAACAAAAAGTTTAAAGCAATAACAAAAATTAGTAAAAAGTTCATATTTTCAAGTCCGTAGAAAAAAAAGCTGCAACATGAATTTTTTCTTCGTATCTTTGAAAAGTTTATGGCTTTTTCTGCCAGTCAGATTCACTTTATTAGTTCAGAAGTCTCTAAGGAGCTATGCAACTCTTGCTAAATCATCTCCAGCAATGGAACTCACTGCGACTGCAATTAGAGCATGTATGATATGTGCAGTTGGGATAAAAGAAGTGGAGAGCTGAAAGGTGCCTTGAGAGATTATGTTATCTATGTTCCTGGTCTGAAGTAGAATCATAGAATCATAGAATCATTAAGGTTGGAAAAGCCCTCCAAGATCATCGAGTCCAACCGTTAACCCAACACCACCATGTGCACTAAACCATGTCCCTAAGCGCCTCATCTACACGTCTTTTAAATACTTCCAGGGATGGCGACTTTACCACTTCCCTGGGCAGCCTGTTCCAAGGCCTGATCACTCTTTCAGTAAAGAAGTTTTTCCTAATGTCCAGCCTAAACCTCCCCTGGCGCAACTTGAGGCCATTTCCTCTTGTCCTATCGCTAGTTACTTGGGAGAAGAGACCAACCCCCACCTCGCTACAACCTCCTTTCAGGTAGTTGTAGAGCGCGATGAGGTCTCCCCTCAGCCTCCTCTTCTCCAGGCTAAACAGCCCCAGTTCCCTCAGCCGCTCCTCATAAGACTTGTGCTCCAGGCCCTTCACCAGCTTCGTTGCCCTTCTCTGGACACGCTCCAGCACCTCAATGTCCTTCTTGTAGTGAGGGGTCCAAAACTGAACACAGTATTCAAGGTGCGGCCTCACCAGGGCCGAGTACAGGGGCACGATCACCTCCCTCCTCCTGCTGGCCACACTATTCCTGATACAGGCCAGGATGCATTCTTTCCTTCTGCATGTTCTGCACACTTCTCTTTTGCCAGGGAAACTGTAGATAGTGTGTTCAAATCAAATTCTGGTCCAGTTCTGGCATCCAGCCCTCCTTTCAAGGAAACTTTATTGCACTGATTAGTGAATTGCCCAACACTCAATAAACCTCCATCTCTTAATTTGCTTTAATAACAAAGTGAGTCATTCTGTGACCAAGGAGGTAGCCAACTGCTAAGGGCAATAATCATCCTGAGAACACTTCCCAGGGTGTGAAATTGTAGGTAGCCAAGTTTATAATTCATGCTAAGCAATCTTCTTGGATGCTGCAGCCCTTCCAGCTAGCTCCCACTGCCTTGCCAGCTGATTAGCAGTGAGCAGAGGTATCAGATGGAGCTGTCCTGGATGTTCATCTTGGATGGAAGCTGCTCTTTTTAGAGCTTACACCAGTCATTACCTGTGCATTGCATTTATCCTTGGTATGTGACTGCACTGACAGATAGCTGCTGGATGTACAATATTGAGTTCCTGTGGCGTCTGGCATAGTGAACCTGATATTTGGCTGGTAACACAGGAACAAAAAAAGAAATTGGCGATGACTGTAGAAATAAGACAGCTTCTCTGGGCCTGCAGCACTCCCTTGAGATAAAATGCAATTTTTCTAGTGTCCCAACATCTGCTTGCAAAAGGAAATGCTTTCTGATCTAGGGAGAGTTTATCTCCTTCCTCTATTAAATGAACTTCTGTCATCTCATTACAAAGCAAGCTGAGGGTTTCTCTGTGCTGCCAACATATAATGAATGACTGACTCAGCTGGGGAGATGTTTCTGTAGTTGGAACTGAAGTCAGAAAATCCCTTCTACCTTATAAGTCCCTAGAGGGCTCAGCACATGCAATGTTTGTTGGACTACTGGGTCTGGGCAATGGACTGGGCAAGGCACTTCTCCAGGTGATCTATATCTAAGTGGTTATATTGAGAAAATGAAGAGCAAAATAGGATTTCTGGTGAATAATACTTCTAGTAAAGTCTGTTCTTAGATTTTTTTTCTGATCTAAGTAATTACCTTATTGGTTTTGTATTATAATTTTCTAATTATATATATTTT
>NW_009219678.1:0-1433 GCF_000690835.1 Fulmarus glacialis
GGGGCGGCCGGAGGCTGCAGCCAGTGCTGGCGCTTGCTGCGTGCGGGGTCCCGCAGCTCCGCCGAGTGGGACCGGGCTGCAGTCGCCGGTGGCTGCAGGAGCTGCGCCGCGGTTGGGATGACGGGGGCCGAGCGCAGCAGCCTGCACGGGAGCAGCCAGGGGCTCTTCCTCGCCTGGCCCTTTCCGGCAGCGGGTTTGAGCAGGAGCCGCACATTTGCTCCCTGGTCCCAGGCATGCAGGAGCCCAGAGCCAGGCTCCAGGAGAAGGCGTGAGGAAGGTGTCAGCGCTGTGAGGGATTCAGTGTGGCCTGAAGGGAGATTTCGGGTATCTGGTAACTGTCCCGTGTTTGACCTGTGCTAGTTTCCCAAATACCGCCGCAGGGAGAAATAAACAAGGCTGATTAGAGCTAACAGTAACTGTAAATTTGGCAAGGGGATGTTCTCGGGATCTCTGATCTCTTGAGACAGTAATTCCCACTGGGAGTTTACCATACAGCCCCCGAGGGTTTATAGCAATAAACAGGAATATTTTTGCTCCAGTAGGAAGGAAAAAGGAAAGAAAAGGACAAATACTGATCTTAATCTCTTTCTTTACAACCAGTTTTGGAGCCCCCATTCAAGTTCTCCAAATTGCATCTCACCAGGGGAGCTCATTCTCGTACCAGACTGTTATCTGAACGAAGCCCTAGAGCATGAGCCCTCTAGTTTGCAGTGATGGCTCTGCCTAAAGCAAAGACTGAAAAAAGGTCACTAATCTTTCAGGCTCGTTTGGGACTTGGAGTCGCAGCACTGCGGGCTCCTGTGTACCCCTCTGCCCAGTACCCGTGCTGTGTGTGAAGCTGCCCAGCTTGTGAGCTGCCAGCTGTGTGCTGGGAGTGCTAGTGGGGTCCATGAACAGGGAATAATCTCCTGGGATCTGGACCGTCCCCCCAGAAGAGAGCTGCAGGCCACTGCACCGTGCCCTGGGGTACCGATGCCTCTCCTGCTCCATCGGCAGGAGCAACCTTGCAACCTGTGAGGCACGGTCATCAGATGGGTTTGGTTTGCCTTTGAGAGACGCATTGACACGCTGCGGTGGCCAGAGAGTGGCAGCTGCTGAGCCACAGGAATAACACTCAGACAATTCTGTGGAAAGGTCTCCTTACAAAATCCACCACGTTAATGTCAGGGGAATGAAGTAATGTGACAGAAATGGCTTTGCCTGCGGATGGGATCATAGAGGCTTTATCCGTCTAAACAGCGAGGCCAATGGGGCACCAGGGGATCGCCAGAGCCCCTTGCCTCTGAGTGCTGTGAGCATCCCTGTCTGTGTGGGCCGGATCCTGGCCCCGTTCCTGGCCGTGGGCTGGCTCCTGGGGAGGTGCTGGTCACTGCCGCCCCATCCTGGGATGAGCCAGCTGCTATTCCCCACTGTGGCTGGGTGTCGGGGCAGGC
>NW_009219679.1:0-16680 GCF_000690835.1 Fulmarus glacialis
CCTGGGGTCACAGTGTTTTGGGCCACCTGTGGGCACAGCCCTTCCTGACTGCAATTCCCCATCCCAATCCCTCACCCAAGCACCTGAACATAAAACGTGCCATATTTAAAACAGCTCCTCATGGTAAACCTCTAATATATACTGCACGGAAACAGTACAGACCGTCGCTCAGGAGGGTCTCCCATGGTTTCTGGCAGGTTGTTTGTTTTGGGGTTTTTAGTCTTTGAACTGGCAGTATAACTGGTGATATCTGGTAAGTGCTCCAATGCGCTCGGAAGTTCCTCTTCAGAGGATGCCGAGCTACGGCTTGTTGCCTTGGAGTTTATTTGTTAGAGGCAGTAAATGAAAGGCACACACCCCCCTCCCTCCCACAGGCTCCTAGGAAACTCCGGTGAGTCACTTGGGCATCGTGTCCCTGTCCGTACCTCTGCTCGAGGCTTTCAGAAGGATGGATCTCTCTATCTCCAAGCAGCTTCGTACTGGAGCTGGTCAGGGACTCTGCCTTGGCTTTGCTCAGCATTGGTTGGCTGAGCATTTCCATTTCACGGCAGTGGAGGAGAAACCAAGCATTGAGTAACGCATCGCTGGCAAAAGGTGGCTGTTCCCTTCTTTTTGTTTGTTTTGGGGTGATGAGCAGCAGGTGAGTCTGACTTTATCATTCCTGGAGAATGCCAAGCAATCAAAGTTATGGTTTTTTTCCCCCCTTGATAAACGCAAACTACAGAAAAGGAAGAGGAGGTGCGTGACTCTGTTGCACTTCTCCAAAATGTTGTTGTGAGGTTTGGCCCAGTTGTCTGGGCTTTTGGGCTTTGTCCTGGTAAAGCACGAGTGGTCTGAGCACAGCCTAAGTAGGGGAACACGCATAGAACATGGTTTCATCTTTAATGGAGGTTAATATCAATCTCTGTTAAGCAGCTTTTGGTCACAGGAGAAGTCAGAATGGGTTTCTCTGTATTGAATCAGACATATTCAATCTCAAAGGTTTTCAGAGATTTTTAAAAAGCCAAGTGCAGTCAGTCTTACCCGAAAGTCCACGACGGGAACTTAATCTTTCACTGCAGGAACAGCAAAAAGGCCAGATCTGTGCTTTGAAGTTCACTCGTCTCCCATTTTCACTGAGTTTCTAGCTTCAGAAAAAAATGTTTCTGTTCTTTCCATCAAAAACTTTCTTTAAGTTGGGAAGGGCACAACTTCCCAATGTTCTGGGTCAACTTTAAACAATTCCTGACAAAGCCAGCACCTATAAATACACATATCCCACCGTCTCTGACTCAGCCATTACTGAACCGTAGGATTGCTGCCTGCCTACACGGTGATACGCCAGATTTATTGCTATTATTAGCTGATGTGCAGCACTAAAGTGGGAGCTGTAGGGAGATTAAGCTCTCTAGAAGCTTTCTGGCCAATTCTTGTAACTTTTCCTTCTGCTACCCTGTCTGCAGGTGCCTTGAGAAGCAATGGCCACAGCGGCTCTTCTGAACTTAGCACCATCTTACGGCTACTTCCCTTCAAGCACAGCAGCCACTTTGTCGTGGACAAACACCATCGACATGCACGTCGCCAGGCCAAAATCTGCCAAGGGACGCACGAGGCCAAGCTTCAATTACTCTCAGAGTGTGGAAGCCTGTCCTTGCCGAGTGCCATCTTCCCCGCCACCAGCAGCTCCTCATGAATTAGTGAACAGCCGGAGAGCACCGTTCACAAAACCGGCATTCCCATCCGGCCAGGTGTCTCCTGAGGAAATCCCAGAGCTCCTGCAGCAAGTGCCTTTGAGGACCTCCTCATCCCTGAACAAGTACAGGGTGCTTCCCTCCATTGGCTGGAAAGGCGTCGGGAGCGGCGCTGTGGAAGCGGTGGCTGAACAGACCAACCGGCTGAAAGTGAGTGGGGGGCAGGAGGGTGCTCTGAAAATCAAAACTCTGTCTGGGGAGCAAGGATCTGCCAGTGTATTGTCAGAAAGCGATGTCCCCGATGAAGAGAGCTCACACGTGCGATGTCCTCCTGAGAAGCCGGGAAGGAAAATGAGGCAAGAGAGCCCTTCGATGTCGATTTTGAGTTTGGAAGAGCCGCTGAAAGAAGAGTTGCACTTGCTGCTCGCTATTCGATCCCCCTCTGGTCGGAGATTTGAACATCGTTTCAAGCCCACCGACAGTCTCCAGATGGTCCTTGCCGTGGCAGAACAGAAAATGTCGGCCAAATACAAACACTGCAGCGTTGAAACGATGGAGGTGCCCCGAAGGAGTTTCTCTGACCTTACGAGGTCCCTCCACGAATGTGGGATTCTCCACAAGTCCGTGCTGTGCATCCGACAGAAAGAGCAACACAACGCAGATCTTTAGGCACACAGAGATGCTGCCACACTGCTCTGGGTTGTTCTGCTGAGTGGGATGTGTTACTTCTTCCAAAAAACTGAAATTCTGATATTTCCTGGGCCTACTTCTTCCTCTTGCCATCTTCCAAAAATTCCCCTTGAAGCAGACTTGTGTATATGTGTTGAAATAGTACTTCAAGTGTATATACCTGCTACATAAACAGCATCTTTTTTCACATGTGCCATCACAAATTGCTTCCTAAGCACCACCAACCTTTGCCCATTTTGGTTTTTTGAAATTGCTGATGTTCTTCTTTGAAGACTGAAGTTTCCCAGACCTCTCCCCTTGTCCTTTTCCGTATTTCAGGAAGGTACCATTTCCCAGAGCGGATCCGGATGCAGAGGCACCTATTTGGGAAGGTAGAAACGGAACTGCTTTACTCTGGAGGACCATCTTCAGTAGGTTATCATCATCCTAAACATCGTCTTCTCAAGAGTGACTGAAAAGGAGATCAAACCCGAAAACCATCTGGAAGTAACAGTAATAACACGTTAATGGATTATTGTGAAGTATTAAATTGCAAAACCGATGGTAATGTATCTGTGAGGGCTCAGCTCTTTCTGGATAACCTCAGTGCAGCTTTTAAGAGTGTGACTACATTGTCTTTTTAAGAACAAACAGTTATTATTTTGGCTGTATTGGTGAGCAGCAGGATTTTCTAGTTTTCCTTCTCTCATTCAACTCCTGTGATCCATAGGTAAGTATAGATGGAGAGTTAAGATGGGATGTTACAAAATACTTCCATTTAACACCTTTACACTGAAATGAGTTAGTCCAAGAAAGCAAGTGTTGCTTTGAGAATTTTTAAATAAAAATATATTAATTGGATTTGACTGAGGAATTGGCTCAGGCAGTACACCATATTTTACTAAACCATCATTAAAAAAGGCCAGTAGGGTAACTTGGCAGGTTTTAGATAAATACAATGTGCTTGTGCTAAAAAAAAATACCTTCTAGGTTTATAATGGAAATTCTTATGGTTCAAAGACAGTAATTCAGTCTACTAAAAAAATGGACCACTTGCCACACAGATGAGCTAGTTTTAAAATTTTAAGGTAAACCCAAGTTTTTTTTAACCTCAGTGTAACTGCCAAACCAACATGGGACAGCAGCAGTAGTAGAAAAGTGATGCCAGTGTGGACCAGGAGCGTAGCATCTCATTCTAAAGCAAGTGTTCGGGGTCCAGCGCTTTATAAAGGTGGTGTTACCTACTGCTGCGGGTCATGGCAATTGCACAGTAGTGATCCCGGTGCCTTCAGGGACCAGGATTCCGAAACACACGGGTGCCTTTAACCAAACCTCAGTGGGGAGCAAAGTATTTCACGTGAGGGTTCAGGAACAGGAACCATTTTCTGTGATTCATTCAGCATTCAGTGGTTAATTCCCTTCTTCTGATTTTGTGTATACTATGTTACTTCTACATTTCAGTGTTTTCATACTGTGTGGTAATACAATCAATAAAATCTTTTAGGCTGAAACTTGAACTTAAAATGATTTATGTGAACTAGAGACTGAGCCATTGCATCTCCTCTTGAATGAGAAATGCCATTAATTTGATGGCAAATACTTTGGGGACTGTTCAAATCAGACTTTGGACGGTCAGCTGCCGTCCACACCATCTTGCACGTGCCCTCCTGGAGTTTGTATCTTTGTCCTCTATTAAATACAAGATTGCAGCGAAGAAGGAAGCCCTTTGGATCAGTGACTGCCCGCTGCTGACAACCAGAGACACGGTGACCACCACACGGCTCTGAGAGCGTACAGGGGCCGATGCTTTAACCAAGAATAGAATAAGAGCAACTCAGATCACAGTGGACAGCGCTTCCTGTGCTAGAGGATATTCTTCCCGAGTTATCTCCAAGATACAGCTGAATGAGTCTGGTCCTCTAACAAACTCACCCATGCTCCAGCAGCTCCAAAGACGTGCATTTTAATTATTTCCTTTTCTAAAAACCAGATCAAGTCTTGATCTAGCCAAGTGCAGCGCAGGGAAAACACCTCTGTTCTCCCCCAGTTCTCCTTCTCTTCCCTTCAGAAGTCTTCTGGGGATGCAAGGGAGGTCTTAGCAGCAGCTCTGCCAAGTCCGGCACAAGAAGCACGAGGTGGGGGGAAGAACAGGATTTATCTGACCTCATTTATTGTGCAGTGTCATTTTAACAAGCTTCCTTGTGGGAAGCTTTTAAGGATTTCAGCATTAAATCAGGGGAAGTTTAGTCTGTCAAAGGATGCTTTGAGAAGGTCATAAACAGAAAAGTCATCAGGACTCCTGGCTGGGAACATCCTTACCGAAGGCTTTTAAACAACAACAAAGTACTCAAGCAAGAAATTAGCGGAGGCATCGTTCAGTATGTGTTCTTTATTCCAATTAAAAGTACATTAGAAACAGCACACAGGACCAGCAGCAGCTTTCATGACAATTCAACCCAATACTCTGCTGTCACGAGGTCATTCAGCTGTACTATTAAAGTAGGTGATTGAAACAAGTCTTCCACTCGACACGCAAGCACTCACTCACCTGCCACTTTAAATAGGTTTCCAACAGAATAAAAATAGATACACCCCAGAATACAAAAAGTTTAATTTTAACAGTTGGTTTTTTTTTTCACTAAAGCCTTTATACAAATTGATAAAAGGGTGCACAATTTCCTAAAATTTTAGGTACATTTTAAATGAGCCTTTTTTTACTTGGTAAAAGGATCCATGTTCCTGTCTTTGAACAGAATATGATGGCCAAAATTGCAAAGAAAATTCCTAGTTAAATTTACAATTTATACATTTGTTTTGAAGTGATTCCTGCACCGAGTAGCAGGCCGATGGCTGCTCACGCATGTCCCATTTTCCCCAAAAAGAGCTGTGCACCCTAAGTTCTAGTTCAGGAGCCTCCTTCTCCTGGAAACCGGGCTGGGGGAGCAACCCACAGGCTTTCAGCTGCGCGCACGAGAATGGTCCCAACCGAACTAAAAGCCCGAGCACAGAAGTTGTAAATCATTCCTTCTCCGGCAAGGATCACCCTGGGGCGAGGGACTGATGACCTGTTTTGCACTACAAGCACAATGAAAGTGGAGCGCTTCCCCTCTGCAACTTGGCTGAGCAATTTAACTCAAAACATACTGTAACAGGTAAATTTGGTGTTCTAAAGGTATTTTTTTTTTTGGTCAATACAAGCGATCATGATTTTTTTTTTTTCTTTTATTCCTATTACTGATTGGTGAAGCCCAGCAGTTCTGTACGTTATTCACGCGGAGCTTCACAGCAGCATCTTAGAACGGGCACCACCTGCCTAAAGGTGACCGACCCCCACTCCAACAGTAATTAGCATTCTATGGAGGTAAATTTATTCAGAAAATTAATTAGTACAGTTCCCTTCACACTGCCCCTCCCTCCCCACCCCGCCCCCGACACCTTGGCGAGGTTAAATGCTTCAGATGAACCTCCAGAGTACGTACTTAAGCACTGTCACCACCGCACCGCTTTACGTATAGTGGCCATTCTAACAAATCACTGACAAATTAAAAGAAAATACTGCCCAGCAAAAGCAACACGGCACCTGTGTTTGCGAGTGTGAGCTACTGGAGACATCCTTAGGACAATTTACGTAAGGAAAAGCAGGGCAAATCCATCAGGAAGCCAGAAATGAGTTTTAAAGAGCTCAGGGGAGCGCCAAAGAGAATGACATCCTATTTTGTACAAGTTGAGTCTTTAGCCAAAAACCAGCTGCCTTGTTTGGTTTTTCTGTGTTTTTTTCTTTTTTTCTTTACTTATGTCCATTATATATTTGGCTGTTGAATTTTAACTGATCAGGTTAATGCTGAACTTTATTCCAATTAAAGGCTATAAAGCTTTTTTTTTTTTAAATTTGTTTTAGATAATTATATATTGCCCATTTTTTGGCAAGTGTATTTCTTAGAATTCAAAAGATCTTCCCGTTTTAAGGCTAAACTAACAAATGTTAAAAGCTTCTGTAAACATTTCCTCTTCCTCCCCATAGTTGCACAATTTGAAGTCCAACTGCAATTTTTAAAATGAGGTAATTTTTGTGTACTCATATCTTGAGTCCTTTTCGGGACTAGCTGAGAGGCGTGCCAATCTGAACACTGATCCAATTGTAGTGGGAGAGCTTCCACAGCAGGGTACACACCAGTTCCAGCAGCTGTACTTCAGTTAGTTATCTTCTCAATTTCATCCAAGTCGTCAGTATCCAATTTGTTTATCTTTTTGTCTGGGAAAGATGAGAAATAAGTCAGATTTCGTAACACAGAAGGGAAAGCTGGTTTCTTTAGCTGGTCTTGAGAAGTTCAGGTTTATCCATGAATGTTCAGTCAGGTTTTAAAACTACAGCATAAAACTTTTTTCTTTTATCAAAGGCCCATCCGGGTAATTCAAATGTTACCTACCCATCTCTGGAACATCCATTTTAAGGACTATCCAGGTAGCCAGCAAACAGACGACTTATTTCTGCTCCTAGCATATGTAGCTGTTCACAATCCTAAGTGACATTACACAAAACGCAGCTGATGTGCTCTTCTGCGGTCAGCTTAAGGCCCGACAAACATCCATTAGATCTGCTCAGCGTACAGCTAGTCAAAACTCTGCAGAAATAACATCTAATTTTAGATAAAGTCTGAGGGTACGTACTGAAATGTTCCTGGATTCTGTTGAGAATATTCATGCTGTGCTTGCTGTCCACCATGTTAATAGCCAGTCCTCGCTTGCCAAAGCGACCTGTACGTCCAATCCGGTGCAGGTAAGTCTCATTATCTGGATTTCCATCCTTATCCACAGGAAGGTCAAAATTGATTACAACAGAGACCTGCTCTACATCGATCCCTGATAAAAAGAAAGCATCAGATTACACAACTACATTTAAACCACTTTATAGCAGGAACAGCCGCCTCTGCCTGCAGTTTGGTCACCATATCCAGGTTACCAACAGCAAGATTTCCAACAGCTTTCAGAGAGCTGCTGCGTGGCTGCCTCCACATCAAGTGAGGAGTTAAAAGACAGTCTCAAACTCTGAAACGGATCTTTTCCACAATATCCTTATGGGGCACTTTGAAATGAAAACCGTCTAGCTGTTGCACCAGAGAATCCTCCTGAAATGGCTAACAGGAAAACAGTTGGAGCTGCTCAGCTGTATCCAGCACTTACATACTTTGAAAACTCCTCCCTCCTCTCCGAAGCTGTAAAGGCCTCTTGTTTTTTCCAAGTATTATGTTGTCCTAACTGTTCTAAGATGTCAAACTGCAACACAAATTCCTACCGGAGTTCAGTACTTTTCAGATATCTGTGTTTTGGAACATGTTTATTTTAAACACTGAGGGTCAGCAGTACAAGCCGGGCTTGGCGCCAGAAGCATAAAATTCTCACAGGGTGGACTTTTTAATCTCAGGCTGCAGGAAGCCTACAAGGAATCCTGCGATTGCCCACAGGCATCTTTATATGCACAGACACGGTCAGCAGCCCAAAAAGTCCAGGAATTACTTTAAGGACCCTCATCTCTCCAGACTGGAACACCTGAGGATATGAATTCTTTCTGCAAGCCAGCCAGCAGTATGTTATCTTAGGAACTGCTGCCTCTGCCCCTCCCTGGCCCAGCTCTGCCATGCCCTACCTCTGGCACAGACGTTTGTGGTCACCAGCACCTTTTCTTTGCCCTCTCGGAAACGCTCTATCACCGCGGCTCTCTGTTCCACCATCATTTCCCCACTGAGCAATGCCACCTGATGGCCCTCTTTCGAGAGCTCCGCCGCCAGCCAGCCGGCCGTCTTCCGAGTCTGAAACACAAAGCGAGGCCTGTCTTTGGGAGGAAGTTTTAATGCTGTAAAGCGGGAACAAACCTCTTCTGGGGTTGACTGGAAGCTCCGCAGCTGCTGTTTTTATATCTCAAAAGGAAACAGCTCCTAAGTGCTGTGCCCACCCCGCTCCCCATTACAAACTGTGCTCCCAGCTCTTATATCAGTAATAGGACAATGTGCATCTGCAACCACAGGAACCCTTGTTTTAGAAAAGTACGCGTTTTCTTTGTGCTCTGCTCCTCAGCTTTCACTCTGAGGGATTACATATGTATGCTAAAAACTCAGGAGCATTGTCAAGAAAACTAAACTACTCAGCTTGGAAAATGGCAGGGTTAGAGCTGAATGTAGTTGTGAAATCCAACAGAGGCTCTACACAGTCTTGAATTAAACAGTCTCCAATTATGATGGTTTTCCGAGCTCCGATTATGTCTGATATTGCTACATCTCCAGACAGCATAAAAGCAGACTGCTGCAGCAGACTCCAAGTACAGGTTTTATCTTGCCTGAGCTAGCTTTATGTGGCTGTTCTGGTGCTGTCAGCACTGGTTTTTTTCCATGAGTTACGGTGACTTCCAGAAAAAAAGAAGTCTCAGTGTGATTCACAGGGAGATCCCAGAGGTGTATCACCAATTACCTGAGGGAAAGGAGTCCCAGGAAAAGCTATGTATTGGCTGCAGAACTACAAGCCTTCCCCATCCCTCATTCTGCCCTATTTTTAACCATTTTCTAATCTCAGGGTTTTGCTTTTTTTCAGTAGTTCTGAGTAATACTTTGTTCTGGAAAACTGTGCATTACTCTGATCTTTGCTTCAGAGGACTTCAAGAATAAAAATGACCCGGATGCACAAACCCAGAGAAACAAACCAGCTGGTGCTATCATGGCTGTCAAGATTTCACTCAAAGAGGAAGCCAGAAAAGCCAAAGAAAAGGGCAATTCATGCTCTCAGCTTCTTTCTGAAAAGCATGCCTGGCCAGGTTTTTAGCAATAGCAGACACTAACGGGGTCGTTGGGACTAACGTTCCCCGAAAGGACTCACATGGCAGAAGATCATGGCCTGGGCAATGGTGATGGCGCCGTAGATATTACAGAGAGCCTGGAACTTCTCATCTCTGTTATTGCACAGAACATAATACTGCTTAATAGTGTCCAGTGTCTCCTCCTCCCGCTTCAGTTTGATAATGTTTGGGTCAGGAACAACTTTTTGAGCAAACTTCCACACAGAATCCTCAAAAGTGGCTGAAAACAGAAGCATCTGGCAGTCCCTGGGGAGCATTCTGCAAGAGAGAGCAAAATGGGCAGGGTTCCCACGCAACACTCGCCCCCCTGATATCCTGATGGGATTAACACTACAGGCAAAGCAGAACAATAATCTCAGCACCAGTTCTTTCAGTGGCTGGAAAGACTAATGCTAATCTTACTGATTGTTCCCTTATGGACCAGTGGCATCCAGACTTGCATTCTTAAAAATGAATAAACCCTGCTCCAGGGACAGGCTTTTTATTCTGTAAGAAAATGAAACTGCTTGTCATCCCCTGACATTCTGCCTCTATTAACCATCTGGATTAGAGCTAAATATATCATTTTAATCTTGTTGCTTTATCGGTGAAGACACTGGTCAAGAAGCTAGCCCTGCTGTCCCTACGTTACAAAATAGCTATAATTGAAAGAAACAAAAATCACCTCGGGCAACGTATGCCGAGTCCTTACCTCTGAATGCGTATGCTCTGGTCCTGATGGCCCTGGGTTGCTATCATCACGTCAGCCTCATCCAAGACAAACACTTTGATTTTCTTGGGATCTATGAATTTCAGTTTGGAACACCAGTCCAGCACAGTGCCGGGTGTGCCGATTACAATCTGCTCAGAGATCTTCTGACCTCTCTCCACTGCCGAGACAGAAAGGCAGGCTTTTGTAAGATGGCTGTGCAGACAGTGAAATGCTCTGCCCCTCTCTGAACTAGCCTGTTGCACCATCTGACTGCTCTATTGTTCGTTTACTGTATTGCATCCAAGGAACAATGTTTTCTCATTTACAGTCTGTTGGTAGCATTTCACCTTACTCACATTTATTGCCTCGGACAGCATATGCAAGTTTCAGCTCTGGATAAAACTTTCCCATCTGTTCAATCACTTTTCCTGTTTGAAGCGCCAGCTCGTATGTTGGGGAAAGGCACAAACACTGGAGGGACAGAAGGATAACGCATTTGAGATGACCAACATCCTGGGCAATACTATCACACTTGCTTTTAAAAATCTTTATTATTCAAGTTTTCCTGAAGATGAACAGGCGAGCAGCTGAACAGTTTCTGAAAGCCCATCAGTTCTGCATCCTGAAACTAGGGGAATGAGTTGATATGATGCAGTCACCTAGCTACTGGCTTTCTGCATTCAATTCTGCTCCTCAGAATTGAGCGCAGATACTCTGTTGGCGGACATATATGGACAGCAGTGACAAGGAACCTAACTAACAGATAAGAACAGCATTTTTTAAGGAAAGAACTCTAGCCTTGGTAAAAGCACTCAACCATCCCACAAGGAAACTGGGTTAAAAAAGCCCCTTTCTGGACATTGCCTGCTCTGTTGTCACAGATATCTTCTCTTCCATCCCAAATTCCACTTACTTAACCCCCTTCAACCTGCAGTATTTCTCTGATTTAATTTCTCCCAGAACGATATCCCCACGATTTAACTCCTCACAGAGAAATGGCATCCTGAGTGACGCAAGGGAGGGACTGAAAGGAACAAGTTGTGAGCAAAATCCACGTTTTTTGCATTAAAGGCATTTTGATAGATCCCCAAATCACCAGCCCCTGCCATTTACATAAACGGCATCACAGAGATGGGTTCATCAAGCTATAAATTTACTATGAAAGGTCTCAACAGCCCAGCCTCTTCACTAGGTGGCACTGCACCACCACGAAACCCCCCGAAGCAGTCACGTCCCAGAAGCTTCACCTGTGGGTACTTGTTCCCAGGTTCAACACGACTGAGCATGGCCAGGACAAAGGCAGCCGTCTTGCCAGTACCGGACTGAGATTGTGCGATCAAGTTCTGTGGGCTGCAGAACATACAGCAGACATGAGCTCAACCAGATGAACCACCTGGACAATGCATTCATGGGGTTGAACGATAAAGAAAACGCAGCGAGTGGTCTTTTAATACCTTTTAGATTTACCACTGCTCTGGACTAGTGCTTAGCTTGACCAGCTACACTCCACAGGGCAGAAGTTAGTTTCTGCCCTCTACGAACGCTCTCTTTCAGCACAAGATTTGGAAGGAAAACTGCGATTATCTGTCAGTACTTTTCCATTTTGCACATCTCCCCCTAGTGTCTTAACACTTCATACATTTCAGCTCAGGGGTGCGGAGAGGAAAACCAGCCACGCAGGCAATGCAGCATCTCAACTACTCCCACCCACCCAGGATTTCTGGAGCTCTGTTCCATAGCAGCCTTATTTCTCCCCTACACTGACTAGGAAAATCGGATTGACCTCGGCCGAACATCGCGGCACTGCGTGTTCAGTACCAGCCTTAGGAAAAGGGCTGCTATCAGATAGTTTATCACCACAGAATCACCATGGCATGGGAACCCTTTCACCACAGCCCGGACAGCTTCCCCATCACCATCCTCTCATCCAAAGTTCAGTAATAGTACACTAAGTCTTTCAAATCCTTCCTATACTGGAAGGGAGTAGAAAGTACATGTACATACGGTTACAGGGAATTCTCTTGTATCTTAGATGGTCTGTTGAAGCCCATGGCATAGACTCCTTGCAGGAGCTGTGGTTTCCTGAAAACAGAGGAGTTTTTATACCATGACCTATTAAAGTACATTTGGTTTTCATTTGCGTACAAAAAGGTGAGAAAAACCTTGCAATCAGACCTAGAGCTGCCCCTTTCTGTGTACCTGCTGTAATCGCACCGGTGAAGTGACTATGATGAGTGCCTGGAAGCTACAACTAGCAACAGCAGAAAGTTTGGAAAGGAAGCTTTGCAAAAACCCCTCGATTTAGTAAGTCAACCTGCATGCCTGCCTTTCACAGCTACATGGAAAACCTTGGGCACAGCTCTAAGGCTAGCACTGGGCTTTTTGTTCTAAAGCAGCTTTTCAGACAATCCTGGGAATCCCAGAGCAGAGAGCGTTAATCCTGTCCTTTAGGCCAATCCCTTTTCCTCAGCGATGCCTAATCTCGGTGCCAAAATTATCACTCTAAAGGCTCAAATACGGGACAAAGCGACTTAGTACATGAGGAAGAAAATGAAGTGTAACGTCATGAAATCATTGCAAGGACTTCAGTAAGTCATGATGGATTCTGTAATACAAACTGATATCTTAACACCAGAGTGATACTGGCTTAGTGCACAAAGCTGGTAAATGACTGATAAACTTACTTCACCGTGACTATGCCTAGCGATCCACGGTTATAACCCAGCACTCGAACCTAAGTGTGTGGAGACACTGCTAGTCGTCAAATGTTCATCAATTCCTTTTTCTCAAGGGAGACTTCTAGTCTCAGCAGACACTTGTGTAGACAAGGAGATCCAAGAGCAACCTAAAACTCAGGTTATGGTGCTAACGAATTCGTAGCCGATGACCTCCAAGTGCTTACTGGAGTGCTGTTAGTGGTGCTCAGAAGTAAGGGCTTTCCCTTCAAAGCAGGTTACAGGTTTCCTGCCCACCATTTCCCGCTGTTAAGAACTTCCTTTTCATCACAACATGCTTTTTAAAAATCCTGTATTACTTTCAGACGACGGCTGGAACAAAAGCTCTTTGAAAACGTAACCTTGTGCTGCTCAGAAGCAAGGACGTACAAAGCCCAACTCTGCAACAGTTGCCAAGGATACACCAAGTCATAACGAAATGAAGACTCAATTAGTCTGGCTGCCCCCATCATTAACTCACTCGGATTGTTTGGCTATTGCAAGATGGGAATTAGTCTAACAGGCACGACAGGACCTCAGCTTTTTTTGTAGACATTCAACCACTAACATTAACAAAGTGAAACGACACCCTGACATTTCACAGTGAGACGTCTCATTGGCTCCAATTTCCCTGCAGAGCTTGCAAAAGAGCAACAAAACCGAGATCATCAATATAACCAATGACAATCCCAACAGGACAGCCTCTTCAGCACATTAAAAAAAGACATAAATCTATCATGCCTTAAATACAACTATCGTCACTTGAAAGCCCCACTGGTAAAGGTATTCAGTAGGAAGGGTCAGCAAATACTAACGCTAGTAGTCTCTCCAGTACATAAATCCGATATCGCTGGCAGAGAAAAGATAAGCTTTTCCCTTTGTATTATTCACTGCTGCTGCTGGACCTTCACAATAACCGCCAGAGAACAGGAACAGAAGATGGTTGTGTTCCTTACTCCTGCCAATAAAACAAATCTCGTGTTTTCCAAAACACTGCCGTGCTGCTGGAACACCTGCTCCGAGCCTCCCTGCATTTGCTGGAGAACTGGTGGCAAAATAACGATGCCTCCGACACAGAAAAGGTCTCACTTTGCAATTCACATAACCCTGGTGATAGGGGCCGTGGAAGGACAGCCCTCCCTCCTCTGTTCACCTCATCCAGCTTACCACATGCGAGCTCCACTGTGCACCTGAAGACCAAAACCATTAAAATTCAGAATAGTGTTGCTAGAGCTGATTGTAAAAAGCCATGCTAGCTCTACACAGACCAGGAATTAAAACGAGCTTGTTTCAGATGGAAGCCTTCACAAGGCACCAAGATAAAATAATTCTCCTTGCATTTAAATAATGCAATAAATGATATGCTAATTTATTAATAACAAATTTGCAGTAACTTGAAACAGAAACCCGTGCACTTTTAAGTGGTATCTCCTACACAGCCAAGGAATCTATCAGGACATGAGGGGAGGCTCCAACTATCTGATCACATCTGCTCTTGCAGTCTCACCAAAAGTGAGTCAATGCTGCTCTCCCTGAGCTCAAGAACAAGGCTTCGTACAACTGAGTGGGCGAAACAATACGCTGAAAAATATAGTCATAAGGGAGCCTGTTTAATATTTCTGTCCCCAGGTTTTAACAGCTCAAGGCAGAGAAGTCTCTGGCTCATCCCAGCATTACCCTTCCAGCTTTGAACCGACAGGCACTTACAGTCGCAGCTCCTCAAAAGACTTCACGGAGTAGAGAGGCGATGTGGGATCCCTCTGCAGCACCTCCACTTGATTTGTTGTGTCAACCAAGTTACTGCGGATTAGCTTGTTCAACAAGGACTGCGCAGCTCTGTCCTCTGTTGAAAAAGGAGGTAGAAAAAATAAATAAACCACAGCCTGTTTCAGGTGTCGCTGCCACTGCAACGCTGCATTACTGAGCCAGTTAAAAAGGACAAGATACATCCAAATACTGAAATTCTCTATTACAGAGCAAAGTCATAAAAGAGCCCAAACTTCCTGAGTGAAGGAAGTCCATCTATCAAGGTATCTCAGAGTTTAATATCCACGAAGACAAACCAAAGCAAGCACTGTTTTAAGGGGGACCTTAACATATACAGAACTCTGCTTATTTAAGATATTATAGCTTAGCATCTAACTGGAAGGTGGAACAGGGTTAAAGGCCTCTTAAAGCTTCACTATTATCTGACGTGTGGTCAGACACCTTCTAAGGGTTTTTTTTCTTTTTAAGGAAAGTTTGAGAACAAACGGCGTTTTGAAAGATTTCAGGGCTGAAACGCAGCATGGGCTGAGGGTAAGTGAGATCAAAACGGAAGGTTAAACTGCTGCACTTCGGGGTTTTGCTAATAAATCTGTTTTCTAAAGCAAGTTTCTCTTAAGCCACCTTCTGAAGGACTTAGAGCCATTACCCACCTCTTAACAGCCATTTCATAAATGCAACACGTTGGTTGCTACAGCAATTCCAGCTCCAGGTTATCCAACTGCTCCTGTATCCAGTCCTGCCTTTGAGGATACTGCTATCCCCTTACTTCTCTCCACTCTAATCCAGGAGTCTCCCAAGTTATTACAGGACCCAATGGCTTTAAAAGTATTATGGAGGAAGGACATGTCCTACAATTAAGTCCTTGGGGCAGGATACAAGATCATCCATCCTGAGACATAAGGCAGACTTACTTTAAGTATATACAAAATTAATTTCTTTTCAACATTGCTTGCCAAAGCTTTTTTCGAGAAGGCACTTACCCTTCTCCTCATCCTCCGTCTTCTCTACGTTGTCATCTGCCTTGACAACAGCACCTAAATTAAAACAGATGGTTTTGGGGCAGATGTGAGGTCAGGCAGCCCACACCCGCAGAGTTTTAGGTTTTGAATATTGTGGGAAAAGCTACAAAACAGCCCATTTTCCTGACAAGAGCCCTGCTCTATCGGTGCACAGAAGAAACCCAAGTTACGGCTTGCCCTGTACGGCCAAACTGAAGTTTATCAACCATACCAACAGATTTTGCCCGCACAGCTCCTTGTATACAGAACAACATGGTTTTAAAAAGTTAACCTGGCAGAACAAGTGCGCGAGCTAGATATTTAGTCTACGCTGCTGTTTAATCTTAGCTTTGTGTTTCCCTTTTCTGGAATTTCTTGGCTAATCGGGAATTTACTTGGCAGCAGCACTCCAAACCAACAGAAAAACATTACGCCCTTTCTAAGACCATTTGAGCAGCTGTAACTCACCGTTGGCATCTGGTTTGGTTTTTTCCTCCTTCAGGTGTAAACTGCTCAACTACGGGTGAGGAAAAACACAAAATCAGAGTCATTCAAAGACCGTACCTACGCCTTACTACTGGCCAGGAAAACCTGAGCTTTCATCAAGGCTTCCAGATTTACCACTGGCTAAAACTATTGCACAGGCCACAGCAAAAACCCATGCTCGAAGGAAAACAAGATGAAGTTAGCGAGATGAACTCGATTTTAAGAGTTTTAAGACAAATACAACTTTTTCTAAGCTGTAACAACGACACGGAGAAGGGGTTTGTTTTCTGTCCCTGCATCTCCGCTCCCTAATAGCTCTGCTGACGGCAAATGGGAGAAAATGTACGTTCCGGGAGGGAAACTCGAGCCAAGCGCAGTCCTGGCTGACACAAGCTGCCCCAGGACGGGCCCCTCTTGCCGAGGGTTTGTTTTACCACCAAAAATGTGACAGGGACAGAGCCCTGAGGGTCTTCCTGCATGTCCAGGGGCTGAGTTAATGCTCTCCATGCTAAGTTGCAGCGTTTGAGCGGCTCAGAAAAATAAGAAAACAACACCTCAAACAAATTTAGATCTTGTCACGCAAAAATGAGAGAAAAAGCGATTTTTTTGGCCTCTGGATGAAGACTGCAGGCTCGGTGACCACCTCTGAAGCGGTGCTGCTGACAGGGCTGTGTCTGGGGACAGGGGCCTCCCTGCCCTTTTGATATTCAAAAAATGAAGAGGGGAAAAAAAAAAAGAAATCAAAAAAAAAAAGAAAAGGGTTTTCTTTTGCTCCTGAAGGAAGACCCCAGGCCCAGGGACATGCCGAGGCGGTGCTGCCGGCAGGGCCCCCCCGTGAAGG
>NW_009219680.1:0-12708 GCF_000690835.1 Fulmarus glacialis
GGCCGCAGTAACAGTGGACCGTACAGAGGAGGCTATGGTGGGGGAGGCTACGGGGGCGGCTCTTTCTGAGCGGGAGCGCCCATACCCACTGGGGGCGGCGCGGAGAGCCCTCCCTGTGATACGGGGCAGCTTCTAAATGGTTTCTCCCCTCATTCGCCGAAGGGCAGCTCCTTTTAAATGCCTCCCTGCTGTGGGAGCAGCTCCGAAATGCCCCCGGGGGATCGCCTCTGCTGCCTGTGCCACTTCTTTCTCTCTGAAGATGGACTGGGCCCCACATACACATACTTTGTGTTACAGTCATTGATGGACTCTATTTTTTTATTATTACTTGGACCTTGGTCGTTTTTATACTAGCAACGAAAAATGTCTTGGTTTAATTTGTTTTTTGGGGGTATGGGGTGGGAAGTGTCTTGCTGATCTGGAGTAAAAACTGGGGAGGGTTACGGGGGAATTTCCTTTGTTGTAAGGACTCGATACCTGGCTACTACATTTTTTTCTACAAAATCTACTCGGATCCCATGACTGAAATTAACATTTCTGTAAAGGAGGAAAAAATCGTTTTTACGTTTTTTATTTTTTAAATAAATCATTGTGTTCATTGACCTTTACATGTCTAATTTTTTTTCCTAGGATCCATTCCGTACGGTTTTAAGGCTTTTCTAGGTTTGAAGCAAGTGTTCCTCTGCTTTAAAATCTCTATGTACTTAGAGTAAATACTTTATTGCCAGTAAAGGTCCTAACTGACTTTTTTGCTACCCCCCTAGTGGATTCATTGGTTTTCAAACACTCGACAGAGAAATTTTTGAAGTAGCAATCTGTGGATGTGGTCTGTTTTTTAAGTATTCGTTCTCACGCAGTTTGTGTGCATCCACCATCTTGTACTAGGCAGTTTGACGTGCTGACATGGTTGGTCAATTTTTTCTATAGGACTTTTCCATCAACGTATGTACTGTGTAGTTTTGAAGAAATAGTTTGTGTTAAGCATGTGCTTCATTCATATAAAATGTTCAGAATTTCCGATTGCTTAGTTTCAAGTCCTCTTATTGGTTTGTCTGTGTATGATTCCTTCCAGGAAAGGGTCAACATTTATCCCTTCTATTAAATGCATACTTGTTTTCATAGTACCGGGTTAACAGACTTTTCACTCTGCACTATTGTCCTTCGTTAAAGTTCCCCAAGAATCTCTCGCAGCACCATCTACCGACAGGATGCTGCAGGCTTTCTTACAGCAGGAGTAAAATTGGTTCGCTAACAATTGTACTAGACTTCTGAAAGTTATTTTATGCCACTAGATGACTGGTGTAGAATGCAATGACATCTGCATGTGAATAAAAATGGGCTCCGTGAGTATTGACTGGAAAAAAGGAATGGATTTGCAATACCTGCCTCAGCACGTATTCTTTTTTTTTTTAAATAATTGCAATTGCCCATATTTCAAAAAGCGATAATCTAAACTACGTGGGCAAAGTGCTATGATAAATGAGCCAGCCAAGTGTACCAGTAACATAGGTGCCAGTTGTAAAGCAAAAATATCTGTGTAGTCTGCTTGATTAACAAATGTATATTTGTAGCCCTTTCACGCAATAGAATTAAAAGTTTGTTGTTTATTAAAAAGCATAATGTTTTAGGGGAAAACTGCCTTCCTGCATAGAAATATAGAATAGCAACGTTTATGGGTTTATGGATATCAAATAAAGATTTGAATTCCTTATATACTTGAGTGAGAGTATGTATGATACCGGGCATGGATTTAAAAAGTACAAAGTTATTTTGACTTCAGGTTTCTAAGCACTTAGTCTTTAATGCTGATGCTTTATGGGACTGCATCTTAAAAGCTGATTTTTGCTTTGCTCCAGATATGCAAGATATTAGCCATGTAACTGCCACTGATTCCAGTGGAAAGTTAAACGTCTAGGGCTTTGTGCTTCTGGGCTGAAGGATTTCGCATGAAATTTCAAGGTATTGCAGTCTTTGATGTCAATCTAACCTGGCGCTGATTTTAGTTGAAATAAGTCTTTTTGTTGCTATTAGAAGTAAAACTAGCATCAATGTAATTACCTCTGGGAGTTTAAATAAACAGGACAACCTTTTGGTATCATCAGGGTTTAAACCAAGAGCTGAGTTTCCTCTGGACTGAGAATTTATGGCTCTTACAGTGAAACTGGTTCTCTTTGGCTTAGCTTTTATAAATAGGTTCCAAGTAACTTGCTATTTGCAATTATATTGTTATTTTTTTAATCTCAAAAGCTCATTAGCCTCTCTTGTGAACCAGTGTCACTGATACGTTGTTGAAAGTGCAAGTCGCTTCAGGGAAGTATTTGTAAAACATTCCAAGTACCAGTTCTTGTTGGTGGACAGCTTCAGGCGGTTGGTTTTATTTCAGTTCACTGGGCTTGAAGTTTTTTACTTTACCTTTGCACTTTATAAACCGTCTTGGACAGTCATCCTCGAACTTCACTTGAAGCACAGCTTTCTTTTTTGTAGCTGAAAGGAACTACTGAGTTCTAGGTCTTGTGTGAGTTTGGGCATACGATTTAGTCCCTCGCAATTGCCTTAACCTTATCAGGGGACAGCCTGGTTTTGAAAGAAATAGTTAAATTCACTCCTGTGATGTGGCTTGTCGTTTGACTTGGGAAGGTAAAGATTTGTGCACCAACTATAGCTTTATGGTAGTTTCACATGTTATGTGCCATGAAAGAATATGTTGATACTATAAACGGTTTTTAAAAAGGTGGCTTCATGTGTGAAATCCAACAGTTTTGCCAAGCTATAGGTTGATTTTGAGAATTGTGGTACTGAAACATGCTGTTTGATTATCTGTACGTAATAGTCCTCTTGTAGGACTAATGTCTTCTAGAATGAAAAGTAGATTGCAGAAATTGCACCTGTATTAGGGATTATGCTACCTAATTTCTCTCTCAAAAGATTGTCATCTGTTTAACTATGTTCTGTAGTGAATGTCTTGAGTAGGTGGGATTTGCTGTACTCTGACCTCTTGTCTCTTGGGAGCAAGAACTTCCTTGTGACAATGCAGGTAACGTTTGAGAGGCTCGTCTAAGTGCTTGTTTAATAAGGGGCAGTAATGCTAGGATGTACCATGGAATAGAGAAAGAGATGCAAATCTATATTGGATAGCATGAAAGACACAGCGACTTAAAAACCCTCTTTGAATATAAACCTGTTTCTAGTACAGTTCCTAGTAAACAGAAGAGATTTGTTGCTAAAGCTTTGCTTACGTGTTTAATGGTATTTAGTAATTTTCTGACCCCTGGGTGGATTTGGCTGCATAGAGGTGCGTAGGAAGAACTAAGGTGAAATGAAGTATATAGCTGGCATGTAAATAAAGAAGTTTGTGACTGCACAGTCACTCTAGGATGGTCACGGAGATCGAAATAAAGTAACTTTGGTTTGCTGTTCCATAGTTTGTAGTTTAGTTCTGAAGTATATGTGTCTGAAATTATCTCAATAATTTAATGGCCTTCTGTTCAGGAATGAATGCTGGATTGTGTTGGTTTCACCTGTGAGAAATAGGAAGCAAGAGCAATTAGTTTACTTTCAGCATTTAATAATGAAAGTAAAAGTGCAATAGTTTTCTTAAAACACAGATGTTCTTTTTATTTTTGTAATTGCATGACCAAACAGAAATTCCCCAAAACACAGCTTTTCAGAGACTACAGGATCACAGTATAGCTCAGTGTGTTGTGATGCGCGCACAGTTTTTTAATAGTAATGAGTATTCATGTCTACTCTAAAGTATAATTTGGTCTTGATCCTGTTTTTTGTGTGACTTGTAAATTTTATTTGGCTAATAAAATTAGCCTAACATACACTTTTATAATACTGATGGCTACTGCATTAAAAAGAAACATGCTAAACACCTGTATATGTAATGAATTGATACTTGCACAAATCAGTGGAAGTACCTCTGACTTGTTTGTTTTAACATTAGGGGATGAAAAGGTAGTTTAGAACAGCAGTAACAGCCGAAACAGCTTTGATCCCAGTAAATCTCTGTGGGTCACTGACTGTATTACAGCTGTGACAGACTTTGCAAAATAAAAGCTGCGCCTTGCCCCACAGGCTTTTGTAGTATACTTAGGTGGACAGTCTTTACCCTCCAGAATTGAGCGAGCTTTCGGGTTTGTGTTGTGTGTTGAAATAGTCGCAAGTGGTGCTTGCAAGCACTAGCTCTTGGACTCCCGGTTCCGCTTACAGGAGCACAGACCTGCTGGGAGGCCAACGGAGTGCACAGCGGCGGCACTGGCAGGAGGCGTGCTGGAATTCTGTCAGATGCTTTGTGCATACATACTTAACAATCAGTGAAGTCAAAATATTTAAGATGGTTAAAAATGTCATTTAAAGTTCGCAAATGCTTTATGGTCTTCTCCCTCCCCGCCCCCAACTTAGATCCCTTCTGTAAAGCAAATTTTGCTTTCATTTAGCATTGAAAGACCTAAGTGGATAGTGTAGGTCAGAACACTGGTTTATTATCCTGCCCTGTCAGCTGATACTATTGTGGCAATATAATGGCATTCCTAGTGCTGCTGAAAAGGGTCTGAGCCTGAGTGGTCCTGAGGACCCCAGCCTCCCATTCAAGTCTGCAAATAGAGCAGCTTCTTTTTTCTGCGTACCTCAGAACGTTCTTTCTAAAATGCAAAAGTTTGGTTTACATTGTTAGTTAATCTCTAAAAAATAAAACTGAAGGACACCCTTCTGATGTGCGCACAGTAAACAAAAACATGGCGCATTGTGTGAGAATGGGATTTTGCTCCTACAGTCTGTGGGATTGGTTTTCTAATAGAAGGTAGCTTACCCAGCCTTTTAAAAAGGATTGCTTGGCCTGTAGTAGCTGTTATAGGTTAGTGTTTATCACATAATCAACAGTTGGTACCACATTTACGTGGTATATGTTGTTATGGACCTCTGCTTTCTAAGCTATTTAATAGGAAGAAGGCATTTCCAATACATTTTTCAAACTATGCATCTATATATAATACCTTGGATTAATATTAGGTGATTGAAAGTGTAACCCCCAAAATTTCAGTCTTTTACCTTAGCCAGAGGTGTAGTTTACAAAACAATGGGTTATTTTTTGCATAACTGATTCTGTGATCTGGTGTATGCATCCCTTCAAGATGAGTTTTCTGCTTGTTATTTTTGTATTTCTTAAATGAATAAAAGTTACATCCCTGCTTCACTTTAAAATGTATTTCACAATGCAAGCACACCATAAGGAGTTTTGAGCCAGCCTGAACAAGCACTGTTTGGTTTTGTTGATGGGCTTTTTTTAGGTCTCCTACTGAAGTATTACTACTCTATTATTTCTGGTGTGTGTGTGTGTATATGCACTCACATACATTACCTCTACTTCCACTTACCTTTAATGAGTATTTATTTTTACTGTAATGTAAGTACTATTGTTGATGGGTGTCAGGTGTATTTCTTATAACAAGATGAAATTCTTTCTGCTATATATCTTTACCTAGGAATTTTCTATCATTTACCTGTATACTAGGACTTGTAAAGGGGCTCATGGAATTGGGTGCTTTCCTCCTTGACGTTCCTTTGACAAATCCTAGTCTTTCTGCCTTTTCTGCTCCCAGAACTCTCCTCGATTTCTGTTATATACAAAGGGGAGGAAATATATAGTCACTTTTGAACCGATACCTCTTATTCGTATGGTTCTAAGGGTGTTTTACTCATATCTATCTTCCCCTTAAAAACATCTAACCCATCTGGTGGGGAAAACAGGTAGTGAGAACACTGAAAGAGCAAGGGCTGTAAAGCTGTAGTTTGGTGCAGAAGAGAGACATTCTTCAGATTCTTGAATTTCCTGTAGTTCTCCTATCTACTGAATAGACGGAACAGTTAAAAAGGTGGAACACTTCAGGTCTAGGCTGTAGCAAAAAAAAAAAAAACCACCAGCATAAAAAATAAAATTCAAGTACTGTTCCTTGTCCTTGGTTCAGCCTTTGCCAGTAGGAGTCCTAAACTAAAAGTTATGACAGCGTTTTCTTAGGTACTTTCTCAATGCAGTTGATCTTGGTGTAACTTTTTTTTGCTAAAGGCAAAGCTGTGGTATTCCGTATTGCTATTATAGAAAGCATCAAGCTTAAAGCACTGTCTATTCTCAGATTGTCAGCCATCCAAGTAACCAAAGCTCCTTAACTTTGAAAACTAGATGTCAAGCCCAGTCAGACTAATAATGCCATCTGTCTGAGGCATCTGGATATTAACCCTCTTAGTCTGTACATACAGTTTCATTCCTGAATACTTTCACAAATGGAAAATATACAGATTTGGAAAGAACAGCTCTTCCTCAAAAAAAAAAAAAATTGAGCTACACTATGTAGAGCTATGTATAATTCTGATACTTATTACATTCATTAAACGACTATAAATATCTCTTTTCATGTGTAATGCAGTAAGGAGTCGATGCCAATTTAGAAAGGGATTAAGTTTCTGGCTGGAAATGTGTCAAGATGCACATTTGCTCACTACCATCAAAGTACAAATCACTGATGAACATTGCAGAAAAATTCCTTAGAAGCAGAATGAGCTGACGAATCTGAAAATACTTTAGTCGTTCAAATGCTACTTTATACCATGCAAATGCCAACTAGTTTGTCTCACTGAAGCCCTGTTCTCATTGGGAAAACTGTTTTGAATCGAAAGGCATGCAAAGCTACACATCCGAAAATATGCTGTTGGTCTGTAATCTGGTCAATATAAAAGATGAATATCATCTCAGTCTCTTCTGTCATTTCTATAACTTTTGTTGCTTTCTGTGGTTTTGCAATGATGGACTTTTTCTATTTTGTAAGAAATTTTGCTTTCCGCAAAATCCTGGAGGGAAGGAGGCATGAGTCTAGTCAGTGCAGGCACTGATTGGGAAGAAGAAGGATCAGGAGTCCAGTCCCTATTTCCAGCATAGACTTGGATTAAAGCAACGCTGGATAAAATGCAGGAGTAGTGTGTTTGGGACTGGAGGTTCATGCTCTTTTTACTTGTTCTCTTTCTCTGTGCATCAATAATCTTGTTTTCTTTACTGCGTACTAACACAGCTTCAGTGGAAAGCCTCCCACTCCCAACCACACACTCTGATGAACAAATTGCCACAACACGGGCAGGGCATGGCCCTGGGGAGAGGCTGTGCTTACCTAGTTACTGTATAAAAGAACAGCACTATCAGCTGTGTTTTGAAATAGTTTACTCCTATTTCATCCTCCAGGTCCCCTCCCTCCTCAAAAGGCATGTCCTCTGGTTTCGGGCTCACTGACTGCTCCCTGGCTGGGTTGCAGAGTCATGGAAGATTTCCGACGCTAAATTCCCAATTCTCTCTGTGTGGTTATCTAGTACCTTTTCAGGTTTTAGTAATCTTTTAAGTTTACTGGGAAACAAATTTGGCCAAAGTCCTTCACTGTGTGATTTCATTTGGGCTTGTTTAATTGTTTTCTTTCCACCACTGCTGGAATAACGATGCTCTGTTTACTTGGAGAGAGCTCCTTTGAGTCCTGTCTGATTGAAAGCTCAGGACTTCTCCCCCTGAGATCACTACTGGACTGCAGGATGGTTGTAGTTGTAATTGCTAATGCCTCTTGCGTAGGATATTTAGCAAAGTGCATTCTGCAAGAGAAGTAATGCTAGCTTTCTACTGTTACTTTCATGGAGACGTATCCTCCTGAAAAAGAGAGGTCCCCAGGAGCAGAAGGCGGGGTTTCAAGCCTCTGCAGTAAGTAACCTGGTGCGAATTGCCATGCCTTTTTCCCTTTAGGCCCACCCATCCATTATTTTCTGCAATTTTAAATGTAGGCAAATTATTTTTTCTGTAATTACATCATTTAGAAGTTGTTATTGGAGTTTTCTTTTACTCATCCAGCACTGGCTAGAACCTGGGCTTCCGCTCTGTGGTATCAATGTTTCTCTTAAAGCCTCTTTGAGGATGAGCTTGGTGATGAATCAGCACCATGTGTGTTTTGGAAAGGTTATGTTGGGTTTGTGTGTAGCTGGTGGCAACGGGGAGCTCTTGTTTTCTGTGCACTGGGGAGTCGGCTGGGAGGGAGCTGAGAAACATCGCCTTTGGAAGGAAGGCTGGGAAGGAAGAGCTGGGCTTGTTTTATTGCTGGTGCTGCTCTAGGCAAAAGTGTTGCAACGAGCTGGTGCCACATGCTCTCTAATGCCTTCTCAAAGCGTGTTTTCTTTCTCCCTCACAGGGTGCACTTCTGCGTGGAGAGAGGATGGGAAAGCTGAGCCCTGAAAAGCACACCACAAAAGTCCAGTAAGTGAACAGAAACCCGAGCTGGGCCCCTGACATACAGTTCCCACTCTGAATATGCTATGGAGATTGAGCAGAAAAAGGTGTTTGCCCAGAAAATACCAAGCAGGATAATGAAGGACAATCCATTATCTGCCAGGAAGACATGCTGCACGAGAGCTCTTTCTGTTCAGGTAAAATAACGTGCCTGCAGAAACAATCTTGCCTAAGTTTTCGTGTGTGGCAGCTGCGTGATTTACTCATTCGTGTTAATGTTGCAACATGTTATGTTACGATACTAGGGTGGTGGGACTGTGTTTCTTGGCTTTTGCAAAGAACAGAAAATGAAATGTTTTAAAAAACTTAAAGAAGAGAACGAGGCAATGAGCATACAAGGAGTAATAGTAAAGAGACTTGGGTTGGGGTGGCGAGATCCTGAATGAGAATAGGTTTGTTTATGCTGGTCTCTCAGAGTTACAGTATACAAATATTAATTAAGCCATACAACATCTTTATGAAGCATATGGGTGGTTTCCCCTTATTACAGAAGGTGGTAGTGGAAGCATTAAGGGATATATTATAAAGACAAAGAATCACATTAAAGTTATATCTTAAGCAAAAATTTTTGGGAAAAAAAAATCCCACATTTTGGACCATAGCCTGAACTTTTTCTCAAGTCCACGTGTTCAGCCTGTAGTGAGAGCTGTACACTTCAGTAGGTGCAGAAATGGGAGTCAAAACCAAGGAGTCATGAGGCAGAGGGACTTGCTAGTATTTAGGCATCTGAATACTGGCCTTTGCCTTTGTTCCAGTGCCCACAACAGTTGTTTTTACAGCTTTCTTCCTGAACATTAATTTTTCCTTTTGAGTGCGCAATTCTAAACCATAAAATCTATATGAAAATCTTCCAGCAAGTTTCTGATAAATACCTAATATGACTACAGGGCAGGAAGTCTGTGCTTCTGACATCGCTGACTGCGGGTGACATCAATTGCTTACGCTACAGGAAAGAGTAAGAGGAGGAGCAGGAAGAACATGTTCAGCTGATCTGTTACTGTGGTGTAGGGTGAGCAATAGAACGGCTTATGCCCCAGAAATCACAGCCTGGGGATGAAGATGGCCAGGGGTTATTATTCTAAAGCTGGTAACATTATGATGAAACTATTGGAGTAAAAACACTATTTTTACAGGAATGGTGGTTTATGTTAAAGACTAAAGGAAAACATGTTTCATAAACCCCAGTTTTGCTGGCCTGTGGCGGACAGGAGTGTGAAAGTGGGACATTACCAGCAGAGGGCAACAGTCCCGGAGGCTGGAGATGCTGATAGCTTCTGCAGCACCTCTGCCCGGGGAGGGGGTCCTGCTGTGGGGAGGGTGCTGGGGTGGATGCTCCAGCCCTCTCCGCTCCACAAATCACATGCTTCAGAAAACAGTGCTTCAGCGGGAGTCTCTTACCTCTTAAGCTTCAGCTGCCAAACCATCACTGATTCCAGCTCTGGGAAGGTCCTACCCAGAAGGTCTCCTAGAGCTTCCTTTTGAGCCGTGTGTTAACTTGGATGCCTGTGAGTTGCTGTAATAGCTAAATTCTAGCAGTGGTTAGGCAGCAGATACCTTCAGGACTTCTCTGCCAAAGCGCCTCACCTCGTGCTCTGGGTCCATTGGGAATCAGGGCGGTACCCGAGTGTCACCTCCAAGTGACTTCAGTTAGCCACTGAGGTACCAAGACTTCTATTTCAGTAGATACCTTTCACTGTTTTTCTTATATTAGTTTTTTTAGTGGACCTTTTCCCAGAAAATTTATGGTATAAATACACATCTATCTAAATGAATATTTACTTTATTAGAATCACAGAATCATTTTAATTGGAAGGGACTTCTGGAGGTGATCCGGTTCAAACATCCCTCAAAGCTTCAGGGTTAGATCAGGTTATTCACTCTCATATATATCTATATAGATATATATAGATATGAAAAAAAGTTTGGTTATAAGAGTGAGACATACATCTTTTAAAAAACAGAATGAAAAATAACTTAGGTTGAGAAGATGCAGCCTTGGAAGCTTCTGTGAATGCAGTGTTTTATGTATACCTTTCACAGCTCTTCAATGCAGAAGCCATAGTTTTTTAAGAAAGATGATTAATAATTTGGTGGAGGGGATTATACCACTAAAAAGGAGAGCTGCTAAAGATGGCAAATTGTTTATGAGACGGATCTCTGGAACCTGAAAACGGGTATATACAGGGGAGTGAAGTGTTCCTGACTTGCTGCTTGCACTGTATTTCAAGTGTATGATCCTGTTATTTGTGGCTTTTGCAGTTTGCTTTGTAGAGCCAGGAAGGTTTTTTTTTTCCCCACCTTGATGCAGAGTTTGCTTTCTGCTGGGTTTTGGGGAGGGGGTTCTTTCTGGCTTCTACTGAAGCTGTGGAGGTTGACAGGGTGTTGTCCAAGCATATTGGGGCTCTTCATAGAATTAAATTCTCGGAAGCACTCAATGTGCTTTACTTATAACCTCAGGGTTCAACCAGCTGCCAGACTTTGGGCTGGGAGAGAGTTTTAAATCAGATTGGCAGGGGTTGTTTTTATTCCCTCCCTTCCTGGCATTTTTATTGAAGAAATTCCTTGCTGTCATAGGGACACCTTTGATCTCTCTTCATCTCTCCCTATGGCTTGTTAGAGTTGGGGAGTTTGGTCTTTCACTGTGGATCTGAAGATTGTTGCAGGAATCTGGAAAGGTTTTGGTGTGCCGAGGGATGGTGGTACTGGCTGGAACAGGCGTTCTGTGGACCTTTCTGCTCTGAGCATCGGTTATATGGTTGCCAGTGATTGAAGGTAGATTAAATGTAGGAGGAATTTAGGACTACTCGGGACTAGGAATTTTTGAAAGAGGCTGGAAAAATTCCACCCACCAAGTGTTACTAATTCCTTTTAACCACCTGCTCTTTCAAGATGTCAATCTTTGCAACTTAAAAACAAGCAAGAAATTTTTGTATTGGGGTTGTTACCCACTCACGATTATTTTGCAAGGCTGCTATAAAGATAATCTCTGATTACTGGAACATGCCTTTGTTCCATCGCGGCAATGACTATTCACGGGTTTGCTCTTGTGTGTCGCTGGGATTTACCTTTCCGTGGTTGCTATAGGCACTTGTGGAGTCCAGCGGTACATGTGCTGATGGGACAAAGCGCGTAAGAAGGTATTGCTGGTTTGCTTCAACCTAGGTGCCTAGTTCCCAGGTTGACTGAAGTGAGATATAGATTTTTTTTTTTTTTTTTATGGTGAAAGCCAAATATTTTGTTAATTAAAAACTATGTGTTAATAAAAATACACAGGTACTTGGCAGCAATTTCAGGACCTGCTCTTGTATCTGGACTTTTTATGATTACTGAGGGACTTACTCAATGGAAACAAGTTCCAGCCCTCGTTTTCTAGATAAGTCTAGTATTTTTAGTATAGTTACTGTTTCTTTGGTTTGAACTCTTGTGTCTTGCAGTTTTGCATGTTGTGCATCAAGAGTGTAAGACTGAATAGACACTGGGGAGGTACTTGAGGATCTGGATGTGTTAAACCAATAGTTTAACAGGATTCTCAAAGGGAAATGCAGGAATCATTTCCTTTTGCCGGAATCCTGTGTGAGGTTTGACTTCACGGCTTTAACTGTATTTCTTCTGCTTATGGGGAGGCTGCCAAATGGTGTTTAAACAGCAGGACTCTCAACTCTCCATCCCCGTGCGACTTTGATAAAGTCCTTTAACTTCCAGGTGTGTTACATTTTCTTATCTGAAGAATGGGGGTGATGACTCGTTAAGATTCTCAACAAGCTTTTGAAGCCCTCATGTGGAAGGTGCAATAGCATCTGTTCAATCGTCATCGCTGATACATTTTAAAAGATGTATGAAACTTAGGTTGGTAGGGAGGAGGACGTGGTTTGAGGAGAAACGTAGAAGAGTGAGGTAATTTTATTTACAAAAGAGATGGAATGGCATCTCGCAAGAGAAATCTCTCGATACTTCTACTTCTCTCTTCCTTTGCACAAGAACATTTTGTGAATGGAAGAGTAATGAAGAAAGCAAATGTTTCTGTCTTTATTATAATAAACCTCTGGGGCCTCATTGTTGCAGAATAAGATTGAGAAAATCTTTTAATAAAATGAGGAAAAAATATAGATTTAAGTAAAAGTCCCTGCATTTTATATCTCTTGGAATAAAAATGGCAAATGTGATTTAGTCCAGTGCTTCAGGCTAAATAGCACCTGCAGTTTAGAAGGACCAGTATTGCCTACGCAGCGTGTATTTGGCCTGATAGATTGCACAGAAGGACAGCAAGATTTTTATAAACTGGGGACCTGGAAGCTAGATCCTGCTTTCTGTGGAGGGCGTGGGGTGACCTAGGGGGGCTGGGACCCTCTCCCTCCTCAGCAGGTCTGAGCATCACCAGTCTTCTCCTGCCGCTGTCC